>NW_020885076.1:185039-188891 GCF_003945725.1 Corapipo altera | reverse complement strand
CCCCCCCACCCCCGCACCGCCACCGCCGGGAGCTGCGACACCGGCCCCGGCCCCGCCGCTCCCCCCACCCCGGTCAGCGCACCGAGGCGGCGGAGACACAGAGTGAAACTTCATTTATTCCTTAAATAAACCCGGAGGCGGTCGGGGGCAGCACACGGGGGGCAGCAGGGGGGGCGGGGACCCCCACGGGACCCCCCACCACAGCAGGACGGGGCCGAGCCGCGGGCACCGGCCCCCAGAGCTGAAGGCACGAAGCCTCTCGCCAGCCCCGGAGCTGCAGGGACAAACCGGGAGCGTCCGAGAGGAGATGGGGCGAAGCAGAATGCATGAGACCTGTCCCGGGGACCCCCGGGGACAGAGGGCAGGTAAGGGGAACACAGGCACTGGCTCAGCCCCCGAGGAGGGTGAAGGCCTTGGGTGAAGGCTGCTGGGGGGAACGAGGGGTCACAGTCCCTGGGGTGAGTGAGGAGGGGGGTGGGGGGAGCTGTTCACCCCTCCCTGGAGCCACAGTAACACCAGGGCTGCTCCTCAGCACCCAGCCTGGTTTTGGAGTCCACAGGGGGCACGTGGGCTAAAGGTAGGAGCCCCACCAGCAGCATGTGCCCGAGCACTGCCTGTCCCAGCCCTGCTCTCCTCAGCCTGGAGAGAGGGAAAGGACAGGGAAAGGGACAGGACAAAAGGGACAGGACACCCTTGGGACAGCACCGGCCCCATCCCACCGGAGCAAGCCCTGGGGGGAAGAGGGGGATGATGTTCTTGGCAGAGCACAGGGTCCCGTATCACAGGGAAAGGCAGGCAAAGGGAAGAGCCTCAGGACTGGGTACAACGAGGGGCCCCCCAAACCCAGGGCACACAGGTGTCACCACCAGGCAGGGGCACAGGAGAGCCCAGGGAAGGCGAGCGGCAGTTCCAGTCCCTGTCACACATCTGGAGGAGGCTCGTGCTGGAAGGGAAGGGAGGGCGATGGCAGGCACAGGGCTCAGCCTCGGCACCACCCACCCCGCTCCCCTCAGTGCGCCGAGGGGGAGAGGGACCAGCGCAAACCAGGAACAGCCTCTGTCCGTGAGGGAAAGGGGGTTCGAGCAGCAGACGATTCAGGCACCAGCACTTCCAAGCCGGGATGAGGCAGCCTCTGACAGCCGATGCGGGCGCGGGGGATCCACCGAAAGTGCAACTCGGATTCTCCTCTTCCCCGGGCAGAGCCCCCGCGCGTGCCGGGGAGGCAGGGCCGGCGCCCGCCCGGCTACGGCGCGCGGAAGGCGCTGGTGGCGGCGCCCGCGGCAGCGTTGGCCGCGGCCGTGCGCACGGCCTGGTTGGAGAACACCCCGGCTGCGAACTCCTCCTGGGCCTTCTGGAAGCTGGCGCCCGTCCGGCGGTACAGGGAGTGGATCTGGAAGGGTCAGGGGGTCAGGGTGGGGCTCCAGTGACACCCCAAACCTGCCCCCCTCCCCGCAAAGGCCACCACTTTATCCCTTTAAAGATATTACTTTACCTCTTTAGAGATACCACTTTCTCTCTAAAGTAGCATCTTCAAAGATACTACTTTATCTCTCTAAATATAGTACTTTATCTCTCCAAAGATGCTACTTTCTCTCTCCAAAGACACTACTTGCTCTCTCCAAAGACACTACTTGCTCTCTCCAAAGACACTACTTGCTCTCTCCAAAGACACTACTTGCTCTCTTAAAAGGCTGTTACCTTATCTACTTTATCTCTGTTCTAAAAACAAAACCACTCTTTGTTTCAGTCACCTTTCCAAAACTCTTGTTAAGTGATTAGCTCTAAGTCTTCCCTGAGTTCACAAACACCTGTGTTTACATATTTTGGGGTTTTTTTTTCATTGTGCTTGCCCATTTCCTCTTGCTTTTATTGCAGTGGTCTCAGAGATCTGAACCACACAAACAAGACTTGAGAATCGTGCAGCACTGTCAGGCGCTGTAGAGGAAGACCAAAGCCAGCCAAATTCAGCCTCCCTGGCACTCGCTTCAGCTCAAGTGTGGCTATGGGAAGAAGTGTCCCAACGCACCTTTTTCAGCATAATGATGCCCAGCACAGCCACTGCCGTGAAGGACAAGGCCACCAGGATCATCATCACCGCCACAGCCGTGTTCGTCCGCAGCGCTATCAGGCTCAGGATCCAGCCACTGCAAAAACAAGAGCCTGCTCTTGCCCCCAGAGTTCCCTCTTCCCCACCCTCCTCCCGCCTTGCCAGGGTCCTGGGCCAGCCTGGGGTCAGCACACGGCTCACCTGAATCCCCAGTTTGGGATGCCAATGGCCTGCAGCACGTACATCACATTCTGGGCAAAGAACACGAAGAAGAAGACAAAGAAGTTGAAGGAACTGTCGCTCCTGGGAGGAAGAGACAGGCAAAGTTAGGCTGCAGGGAAAGAGCTCTTAAAAATTCCTTAGAGCAGGGGGACAGCATGGAAACACCACATCCCGCAGAGCCAGAGGCCCCAGGGAGCTGCAGCAGGTACCCCCAGCTCGGGCACACACCTGAAAGCTTTGTACATGGGCCGGTACCAGCAGACAAAGGAACAGGGCGTGTAGAGCAGGGCCCAGAGGATGGAGAGGCCAAACCCAGACCCGGACGAGGGATCCACGCAGAACCAGGCCAGCGAGGACAGGAAGTTCAGGAAGAGGGTGATGGTGCTGGCTGAGGGACAGGACAGCGCTCAGGAGCCTGTGGGGCTCACCCCACCCCACCCCAGACCAGGTACCACCCGCTCATCCCAATTTTCCCCAGAGCAACAGCACGGGACACTCATTTCCCTGCTCCTTCCCTGGGTCTGTCCCGAGATTCCCGGGCTGCACTCACCCATCCAGAGGTAGTACATGGTGGTAACGGTCTTCTGGAAGTCAGCAGGGATCTCGACAGGGATGTCCTGGTAGAAGCAGGGCTTCACGGGGCAGAAGGACGGCAGCGGGGGCCAGTTGTTGAGCCTCGCTGCGGAGGGAAGGGGGTGAGGAGGGAGGAGGGCTCCGAGGTGGGGGGCCGCCCCTCCCTGGCCCCGCGGCCACACTCACTCTGTGACCCGCCGAGGGCCGCGTTCTGCAGCTCCCGCTCCCGCCGGTCCAGCTCCTCCGCTTTCCGGTTCAGCTCCTCCTGCCGCTTCAGCAGCTCCGCCGTGGCGGCGGCGGCCGAGGCCTGGGCAGGGGGGGACACAGACCCTGGGCTCCCGCCGCCGCCCCCGGGGTGCCCCCGGCCCGGCGGCGCCTCCCCCCGTACCTGCGAGCCGTAGGAGCCGTAGTTGCGGGGCTCGGTGGGACTCGCCTTCCGCGGGGGCTGCGCGGCCGCCGGGACCGGGGGCGGCGGGGCCACCGACGGCGTCTGGAACGGCGGCGGAGGCTGCGGGGGGAGAGGGGAGCGGTGAGGCCCCGGGAAAGCGCTCCGGTCCCCGGGAATGGCCCCGGTCCACCGGGAAGGCCCCGGGCAGGCCCCGGTCCCCCCGAGCGCTCACCGCGTCGCTCTCGAAGGGGTTGTACCCGTCCAGCGCGGCTCCGGGACGCGGCTGCAGCGCCGCGGGGTCCTGGAAGGGGTTGTCGTCCGGGAGCACGGCGGGGCCGCCGCCGCCGCGCTGGGCCATGGCGGGACCGGGACCGGGGAACCGGGACCGGGGGCCGGGAGCGCGCGCGGGACCCGCGGGAGCGGCGCCGCCGCCGCCGCCGCCTCAAGCCACGCCCCCCTGCCGCGCGCCGATTGGGCCGCGCCGCGCAGTGACGTCACCGTGGAGCTCCCCGCCCGGCGCCGCAGGGAGCCACTGCGCACGCGCCGGGCGGGGCCGCGCACGTGACGCGCGGCCACGTGTCTGTGTGTGTGTGTGTGTGTGTGTGTGTGTGTGTCTGTGTGT
>NW_020885076.1:184814-184939 GCF_003945725.1 Corapipo altera | reverse complement strand
TGTGTGTCTGTGTGTCTGTGTGTGTGTCTGTGTGTCTGTGTGTGTGTCTGTGTGTGTGTCTGTGTGTGTCTGTGTGTCTGTCTGTGTCTGTGTGTGTGTGTCTGTCTGTGTGTGTGTCTGTCTGT
>NW_020885076.1:171375-184804 GCF_003945725.1 Corapipo altera | reverse complement strand
TGTGTGTCTGTCTGTGTGTGTGTCTGTCTGTGTGTGTGTGTCTGTGTCTGTGTGTCTCTGTGTGTCTGTGTGTGTGTTTCTGTCTGTGTCTGTGTGTGTGTTTGAGTCCGTGTCCCGG
Organism: Corapipo altera; assembly: GCF_003945725.1. Classification (NCBI taxonomy): domain Eukaryota; kingdom Metazoa; phylum Chordata; class Aves; order Passeriformes; family Pipridae; genus Corapipo; species Corapipo altera. The sequence continues at coordinate 184,686 of NW_020885076.1, read as the reverse complement.
GGTCACGTGAGGCGCATCCCAAAATCTCCCAATTACCCCCCCCACACATACCACCCTCCCTCACCCCTCGCACCCACCCTCAGGTGTCCCTGGGCTGACACCCATCGTCCCATCGCCCACGTGACTCCCGTGACAACGGTGTCCGCGACGGGACCCCCTCCATCCCCTCGGGACCCCCTCCATCCCCTCGGGATCCCCTCCATCCCCTCGGGACCCCCTCCATCCCCTCGCCGGCGCTCCCGTGTCCCCCCAGGGTTCCAGGTCCCCAACTTGCCGGACAGCGGCCCCTCCCGCGGGTCCCCCTCCGAGGCCTCACCTCCGACCCCCCACCTCGGCTCCCGCCTGTGTCCCCCCCCCCCGGCAGTGGAGCAGCTGTCGCTGAGCCCCCCGATCCGGCCGGGTGGGCTCCGACAGCCTGGGAGGGACCCGCGGCACGAGGAGCACTTGGGGAATTTCTCCTGTGTCTCCTGGGCCGGTTATTTATAGGAATCCCTGATTCCACGGGCTCCAGCTGCCTGCGGATGGCACAGCGACCCCTCCTCAGCAGGGATTCCTCAGCATCCCCTCCATCCTCAGTGCTCAGCAGAGACTCTGCTGAACATATTCTTCAGCCTCTGAACAGCCTTGAGAGTGACACACGAACACCACAGGTGAGCTCCCAGCTGTGGAACAGCCCCAGCAATTCCCAGGGAACAGTCCAAGCCACACTGCAGAGCTGAGAAGAGCCCAAAAGGCACAGACAGCCCTGGGGTGGGTGTTGGACACACATGGGCTCCAGACACCCCTTTTCCAACAGCCACCACCAGCAGCCAGTGCTCCACCCCAGCCAGGGTCGGGAGGGCTCTTCAGGTGAGAGAAAACCTGTCTGATGGCCCCACTGTCCTTTTTCTGCTTCCCACCCCAACACTGACCCCAGGGCATGAGGAAAGGGGCAGCCTGACCCCACAACCAGCATCTGCCCAGGTCTGGCTGCAGCCCTGAGGGCCAAAAGCAGCTTTGAGCCCCTGCAGGCTTGGGAGGAGTGGTGCAGGTAGACAGAGCTGGTTTCCTAGATCACAAAGTTCCTTTCATCCCTGTCAGCATCTGCTTTCATCCCAGGAGCAGCTGCTGCCGGTGCCAAACCCAGCCCCGGTGGTTTTTTATTCACTTCATATTTATTTGTCACAAAGACTGTACAAAATTCTTATAAAACTCTGGTGTGGGGATGGGCTATGACATTGATCCAAAAAATAATTCCCATGCAGTCCCACCAGTTCCATAACTTACAAGGGAACAGATAAGCTACAGAGAGCTGCGAGTCCTGGAGTATTTACACCGAGGGAGGGCAGGAACAGGAGACAAAGCAACACTTTGACGAGAGAGGTATTTACAGCATGGACACACAGGCCCCCCCTCACCTCATGGAACAGCAGGTCGGGCCCGCGCTGCCCCGAGGCCGACAGGGCTATTTACAGTATCTCACATATTAACAGCTTTACAAAGGGGAGTTCTTCTCATGTATATATATAAAAAAAAAGAAAAAAAAAAAGCACCAAGTGTCTGGATAAGAAGTCATGGGGGGCCTCCACGGGGGCTAGAATGCAAAGGCTGGCTGGCACCGGCGGCGTCACCGGCTGATGTCCCGGCTCGAGTCCCACAGTTTTGTGCTGGGCTCCATGCCCAGCAGGTCGAAGAAGGGGTGTTTGAGGGCCTCGGCCAGGGTGACCCGCTTGGATGGCTCGTACTCCAGCATGCTCTCGATCAGGTCGAACAGGCGGTGATGGTCCTCGGCCTCCGACGTCAGGTAGCGCTGGGGGGGCGGAGGGGACAGGTCAGGAATGGCCTGGGACATCCCCTGGGCTAAGCTGGGGCCATCCCTCAGCCCAGACCTGAACTCTGGGCTCCTCTACCCGGGACAGAACTGCTGGGTTTTCACCCACCCCCCCTTCCCCACTTCCTGAACTCTCCATGCCCTCCTCCTCTTCCACTTCAGATCAAACTCAGGCTTCCTAGTCTATTCCAAGGCTCCCTCAGGAAGACACCAGTCTGAGCCTTTTGCTGGCCTGAGCTTGCCCAGAGGGAGAATCTCTGCACTGAGGAGGGGCTGCTGCCCACCCTCCTTACCCGCAGGGGTTTGCAGTTCTCCCGGACGTAGCGTCCGGCCGAGGTGTTCTCGTCCCAGTCCAGGCGCCCGTGGTAGAAATACTTCTGTTTCCTGTCGGAATAACAGGTGGGAACAGGTTACACCTGAGCACAACACACCCTGCAGCAACAGCAACGTGCCAGCCCTGGCAGGGCACACGGCTCAGGGCACCAGCACGGCCAGGGGATCCAGGGAATTCCCCCTCCAAAGTGGGATCCCTCACAGAAAACCACTGCCTGTGAGGCAGGAGAGGCTGCAACACCTGCAGGGCCCTTGCTCACCTCGTCTTCCTGACCATCCGAGAAGGAATTGGCCCCAGGATCCTCTCCATCATGGCCAGGTGCTCCCGGTTGTCGTGTGTCTGAGAGAGAGAAATGTAAAGGGAAGGCATGGAACAGATTCCAGTGGTTCTGCCTCCAGCCCTGGCTATTCCCCCCACCCAAAACCCCTTCCTGGCCAACACTTCTCCAGGACAGCAGTGATGGAGGGACCCCCATCAGCCCCAGGGGCTCTGGGCTGTGCTGGGAATCAGCCAGAATCCTCTCTCACCAGTTGGGAAGTAGCCACACCACCCGGAGTTCTCACCTGGAACAGGGTGAAACCCACATAATACTCAAAGATGATGCAGCCAATGCTCCACACATCACAGGGCTGGCTCCAGCCAAGCTCTGAAAAACAACGTTGTTTAAATAAATGATCCAGTTATGGCACAGGATTTCAAATCCCTCTCCCCTTAAAAAACAAACAGCTGGAAAAACAGTTCCCATTCCAGCCAAGCCCCTGGTGCCGCGCTGGCAATGCACTGCAGTGCCAAAACACCAACTGATAATCATGGAATCATTAAGGTTGGAAAAGACCTCCAAGATCAAGTCCAACCTTTGACCCATCACCATTTTGTCACCCAGCCCAGAGCACTGAGTGCCATGTCCAGTTCCTGAACACCTCCGGGGATGGTGACTCCACTGCCTCCCTGGGCAGCCTCTTCCAAGGCCTGACAACATTTTTTGTGAAAAAACTCCTCCTGATGTCCAACCTGAACCTCCCCTGGCACAGCTTGAGGCCGTTTTCTCTCATCCTGTCCCTTGTTCCCTGGGAGCAGAGCTAGACTCCCCCCCAGCTCCCCTCTCCTGTCAGGGAGTTGTGGAGAGCAAGAAAGATCCCCCTGAGCCTCCTTTTCTCCAGGCTGAACAACCCCAGAATAATGACATGGCTATAATGATGACCTTCCCAGAAAACAGCACTGGAGAGCTCTTAAATAAACACTTCCCATCTCCCAGGGCAAACCCAGGACAGCTCCTGAACGATGAGGAGGCCCAGCACTCCCCAGCCCAGCGAGCAGCACCTCGAGGGACACACCTGCCTCGGCAGGGACCTACCCAGGATGACTTCAGGGGCCCGGTAGTGCCTGGTGGAGACAATGGTGCTGTGGTGCTCGTGGTCAAACGTGGCACTGCCAAAGTCCACCACCCTGATGGCCGTGCTCTTCACGCTCCGCTCGTCCCGCTTCTGCACAGGCAACAACGGGAGCCGTGACCCAGGAGCTCCCAGACAGGTACTCAGGGCCTTTCCTTACACACCACGGGAGGGGAAAGCTTTGGGGGCCCCACAGCTCAGCCCCAAACAAGCTCCCACTGCCAGCCAGCTACACCTGGGGTCCCCATGGCTCACTTTTCACTGCCTGAACACAGGCAGCTCGTGCAAGACACAGGCCCTGAGGGAGCCCCTGTCACCTGGGGCACGTCCCAACTCCGCCCTCTCTGGGTCAGGGACACCAAGAACCCAAGAGCAGACCTGACCCCAGGCAGTGTGTTACCTTTTCCAGGTTGTAGGAGAGCTCATAGTCTGAGTTCACAAAGAGGATGTTCTCTGGCTTGAGGTCGGTGTGGGTGAGTTTATTGTCGTGCAGAACTGGGGAAGCAAAGAGAGTCGGGGTGATGGGACAGGAGCAGAGCAAGGCTGCACCCACAAGAAGCCATCATTGCTTCAGTTTGCTCATACTGGCACCACTTTAGCCCACACTTAGCACTGGGTGTGAATAGGCTGGCCCAGGCCAAGATGCTTCATCAGAAGCACAAAGACTTATTGTATTGATCACCAGAAGGTGAGGGGGGTGGATGCTGGAGTGCCCTAAGCTACTGCCAGCCCATAAGCCTCGGAAAACAAACAGGATTCACTCCCAGAGGGGCAGGAAGGCTCAGGCTCAGAAGAACAGCAAAAACTCGCTTGCTCTGGGCCACCAGTTGCACCAGTGTCCCGGTCCCTGGGAGCTGCACAGCTCTCCAGGTCAGCCCAGTGCAGCAGGGAGAGGAGCAGGGAGCACTTACACTTCACAGCCTGGCACACCTGGAAGGCCATGTGCCGTACTTGGTGGATGGGGTAAGGCAGGTAGTTGTTGTCCTTCAGGAAGTCAAAGGTGCTGAGCCCCAGCAGCTCAAAGGAGATGCACATGTGGCCATGGTAGTCAAACCAGTCAAACATCCTGACACAGAGACTGACAGAAACATTCCAGTTGGGACCAGCTCTGCAATGCCATCCCTGCGCCAGGCTCCTCCTTCCGCTGCTCAGTCTGTACCCCACGGCGAGGCGAGATGCCTCCAACACTAGCCAGGATCACATTCAGCCACACAGCACCAAGCACCTCTTCCATCCCACCCCTGGAACCAGCCCTTCCAGTCCAACACCAGGAGCACACTCACTTTGTGTTCTCGGGATCCTTCTCGTTGATTTTCTCCAGCACGTTGATTTCCAGCCGAGCAGCCTCTTTGTATTTCTCTACGTTTTTAATGATTTTGAGAGCAACACGTGCACCACCCCTGAGGGAGAAAGCACAGGGTGAGCCCTGAGGAGGTCAAAAGGGCTGTGTCCTATGAAAGGGACCTTCCGACCAGCCTCCCCTGTGCAGCACAGCCTCCACCACCCTTGCTTGAGCAGGTGGCTGTTTTTAAGGGGTGTCCATCAAAGCTGTGCCTTTTCCCTCCCCACAAACAGCCCCAAAGCCTCCCCCAGCACACAGGTGACCCAAGAGGGCGAGTGCCCAGACCAGCAGAGGACACTGGAAGCCAACAGATTGATTTTCACCCCCAGGCTCCCACATTATGCCCGAAAGGCTCCACTGCCAGCTGCAGTGTCCCCTCTCCCCACGTACCTCCGGTGATCCATGCACTGCACCACTCTGCCGAACGTGCCTTCCCCCAGCGTGCTGATAATCTCATCTGGGAGGGAGAGAAGGAGAGGGAAGGAGCTGAGAGAGGGAGCAGCACCTGGCTGCAGCGATACACAGGGCAGAGGAGAATGCATTGCAACACCTAACCTGCACACAGCTGGAGAGACCGGAGCAGCGGAAGGCTGACACCGGCTGCACAAGGCAGCTGCCCTAATTCCCTGGCACTTCAGTAACAATACACAATATAAACGTAGCTTTTAACAAAAGGGGAAGGAAAAGGAGAGGGTTTCTCTTTAATAAACAATGAAAATAAAATGAAACAGAAAGATAAGACAGATCTGCGACTGCGATGGGAGCTTAACTAGAGAGCTAAATTATGTTACGATTTGGCTGTACATCTTTCTTGTAGCCAGTCGCCGACGCGATAGATCAGATGCCCCTCGTCGTCGTCCTCCACACTCTTGGCCCTTCTGCTGCTCTGTCGACTCCGCTGCTGGCCCAGGCAGACAGGGAATTCATCATTCACCAATCAGATTTTCAAACCAGCGCAGCAGCCAGCGTCACGCATTGGTTGGTTTGGAAATTCACATGGTTGTTTGAGGAGGGGTTGCAGGAGGAGATTCCCAGCCAATTCATACGGCACAGAGGAATATATAACGATAGGGATATTGCAAGGGAACATGTCAAGATACAACACACTAGCTCAGAAAAGAAAAAAAAAAACAGTTTCGCTTTTCGTTGTAGCAAAAAAGATAAAAAAAAAAAAAGTAAGGAAAAAAAAGTAAAAAAAAAATAAATAAAAAAAAATAAGAAAAAAAAGAACCTACAAACAGCCCCACCCGAACCAGTGTGAGAGCAGAGCTGTCAGAGTGTGGGAGCCGAGGGGGCACGGGAGGGGCCGGCTGCTCTCGCTCCCACGGGGGCTCAGAGAGGAATAGCACCAGCCTTCGGGTCCTGGAGACCCCCTAAACATGCCAGAGGCCACAGGGAGGGGGCTCCCGGCAGCCCCACGGCCACCAAGGAGGAAGGGCAGTGGGAGGCAGGTGCCCAGAGGTCCTGCACAAGCCCAGGCTGCCCTCACAGGCACCCCCGTCCCACTCCAACAACCACCCACACAGCTTCCCCCAGCCCCGACACTCAGGGAAAGAGGAATTCAGAGATTCCAGAAGCAGCTCTAGGTAACAACAATCCATCCAAAACCGAGAGTTTGCAGTGACTGCCTGGGGAAAGACAGGCACCTCTTGTCAGACCCTCCCCTGAAGAAGCTGATCCTGGAAGGACTAACTTCCAGGAGAGAAGCAGAGCCCAACAGGGAACAGGGACAGCCTGGGATGAGGCAGATAAGAGGTTTATGCCAGAGAAGAGAAAATTCCTGCCTTCGGTTCCTCAGCTAAGTATCCCCAGACCTGGGAGCAAGCGGCCCAGCGGACTTGGGACCTGAATCCAGCCCCCAATCCCCTCCCTGGACACACAGCCAGAACAGACCAGACAACACTGAGAGCTCCACACACAGAGCAGAGACCGTGTCTGGGGTCTAACAGAAGTGAACAGCAGAACAGACAAGAAGAGAAAGCCGGGGACACTGCCAGGAAGAGCCTGGGATGGTCGCTGCCTCCACCTGAGCTGAGTGGTCCGAAAGCTCTGCTCCTCCGCAAAGCCCCTCGCGGGTCAGCTGAGCCCACCCAGGAGAATCTGCTCTGGAGAATCAGAGCCAGGGGCTTCCTGCCACAGCCCAAACCAGGGACCACAGGGACAAGCCACCTGTCCCAGGCTCTCTGGGACTGGGATCAGCTGAGCGTCGGCTGTTTGAGCCTCGCACAAATCCTGCCTGGCTGGGGCTCCTACACAAATCTCCACGAGCGTCACCAAACGGGAGGAGCTGCAGCACCACCCCAGGGACACACCCCAGGGACACACCTGTCCTCCCACCTGAGCGGGCAACACTAAGAGAGAGGGTCTGAGCCCCCCGTGCCCAGCCGGCGCAGCGGGACGTGCGGGCAGGAACGCTCTGCACCAAAAACCTTCCTCCTGCACACACACACACACACACACACACACACAGTTCAAGCCGAGTCCGAGAGAGCGTTTAGAAAGTGAGTTTTCTACTTACCCAGCTCGGCACCTGGGAGAGAGAAAGGTTTACAGGGCAGGCCCAGCAAGAGCAGGATACTCACCGATGAGGAGCGGCTAAAGGACCGGCTGCGGCGCCGCCTCCGCCTGTGCTTACGCCGGCTGCTTTTGCAGCTGCGGTAGCTGCCCTCGCGGTCCCGGGAGCGCCGGTACTCGTAGGAGTGGTGGTACTCGGGCTCGTAGTAGCCGTCCCCGCCCCGCTCGCGGCTGTAGTCGTTGCGCCGGTAGCTGTCACAGTAACGCCGGTCGTAGGCCCGCCGGTCTGCAGAGTGGTCGTCGTAGCTGAGGAGAGACACAGCCGTGGACTGGGTTGGGAGGGACCTCTCGAGGATCATCTAATCCCAAACCCCCTGAGGGTCGCTCGTGGTTTTATCCAGCCTGGCTTTGAACACTTCCAGGGATGGGGCAGCCACAGCCTCCCCGTTCCAGTACCTTGTACCCTCAAAGTAAAAAATTTCTTCCCCTTTTTCCATTTGTACCCTTGTCCTGTCACTCCAGCTCCTGAGGAACAGTCCCCTCTCTGGTTTCCCTGTAGCCCCTTCAGATTCTGGAAGGTGCTCTGAGGTCTCCACACAACCTTCTCTTCTCCAGGCTGAACATTCCTAATTCTCCCAGCCTGTCTCCATAGAGGAGGGGCTCCAGTCCCCCTTATTCACTTTATGGTCTCGTCTGGACTTGCTCCAACAGTTCCATGTCCTTCTGATGTTGGGAACACTGTATGCAGTGCTCCAGAAGTCTCACCAGAGCAGAGCAGAGGGGGAGCAGCACCAGTGGGAGTTCTGGGGGCTGGAACCCCAGGAGGCAAGAGGCTCTGAACTACCAACCCACGGCAAAACAGGGCACAGGGAACTGCATCCCACCCAGGTGAGAGACATTCACAGACGTGGTAGGAGTTGATGACCCCCAGACTTTCCTGCACTGAGACTCTGAGGGGATAAAAGCCCTGGGGGTCCTTTGTTTGGGGTCCCTCCCCAGAGGCACCAGCTCCAGCTGTTATTTTGTTACTGCACCAAGATTATTTCAAGGCTCCAGAGGTCTGGGACTCTGCTATGGGAAACCTGGGGCTGAGCTGGTGAGGAAACTGGTCTGACTGGGAGGGGGGTGGGTACAGGGAGCTGCCACTGCAAAAGGGCCTCAGTCCCAGCTCAGGTGGTGGAGTGGGATTGCTGGAGTGGCTCCTGGATGGTTGGACAGGGAAGTTTCCCTAAGAGGGGAGCAAGAGGAGGGGGTTTGGTCATGAGCATGGCCTCAAATGTGACAGCTCAGAGCAGGTCACACAGGAGCTGGGTGACCATGGCTGACCAGGCCCAGCTGGAGAGATAAAGATGATGAAGGGACTGGAGCATCCCTCTTATGAGGAGAGACTGTGGGAGCCAGGCCTGGTTAGTCTGGAGAAGAGAGGATCTCATCAATGCATATAAATATCTCCAAGGCACGTGTCAGGATGGTGCCAGGCTGTTCAGAGGTGCCCAGTGACAGCATGAGGAGCAATGGCCATAAACCAAACCACAAGAAGGTCCACCTCAACACGAGGAAGAACCCTGAGATTAACTCGGTGTTAATAGTGCCAAGGTTGTGGGTTCAACCCCAGTGTGAGCCATTCACTTAAGAGTTGGACTTGATGGTCCTTGTGCCTCAGAATATTCTGTGGTTCTGTGAAGAACAAGGCTGGAACAGCTGCCCAGGGAGGGCACGGAGTCTCCCTTTCTGGAGACATCCCAAACCCACCCGGGTGGGTTTCTCTGTGCTCTGGGTGACCCCGCCTCGGAAGGGGGTTGCCCTGGGTGGTCTCCAGCGATCCCCCCCAACCCAACCGCGGTGAAGGAGGGCAGATTCGAGCCTGGCTCACCTCCGGGATCGGACGTGGTAGCTGTCCTCCCTCCGGTGCCGCCGGTCCCGCTCGCTGCTGCTCGACCGCGACCGCGTCCGCCGCCGCTTGTGCTTGCGGCTCCGGTAGCGCTCGTGGTAACTCCCGCGGCTGCTGCGCTCCGACGAGCGGTACCTTCGGGAGTGAGGCATCTGTGGGGACAGCGGGGACCCTGTCAGGCACCCAGGGACAGTGGGGACCCCGTCAGGCACCCAGGGACAGTAGGGACCCCGTCAGGCACCCAGGGACAGTGGGGACCCCGTCAGGCATCTCTGGGGACAGCAGGAGGGGGACAGCAGGAGCCGCCGCGTGGGACAGGGACCGGTGAGCAACATCCAGTTCAGCAGCACATCTGAGTGTCCAGAGTTCTGAGAGTGTTCTTTGGAGTCTCCAGGGGATTCTGGGGTCCCCCAGGTGTATTTTGGGGTCCCTGACTCCCCTTTTCTCCCCACAACACCCTGAACATGCAGGGGAATCAGTCTGAGAGCGGAGTCGCTGTCGGTGCAGACGCGCAAGACGGAGGGGGATAAGAATGTGAGTGACCAAAATCGCCTCAAAAACAACCCTGGCACACCCAAATTCCTCTGAACCACCCAAAAATCACCCCAAAATCCCTCTGAAATCAACCCTGATGCCCCGAAATTCCTACATTGCCCCAAATCATCCCAAACCCCCTCAAATCCCCTCAAACCCCACATCCATCTGCTGGGCATGGATGACCCCCATTCCCAGGGATCCTGCTTCATTCCCAGGGACTCCTGGTCCCGTTTTTCCCATTTTCCCTGAGAATCAGATTGGGATCAAGGCCCTGAAGCAGCCCATCCACAGCCCTATTTCCCTGTAACTATTTTTAGGGATCAGGATGGATTTTATCCCCAACTTTGACTTTATTTTTCCCATTTATCCAGGATGTTGCCCTGGGACCCTCCCTCTTCCCTGCTCCTATTCCCCATCCCATTCCCACATTCCTGTTTTTCCCCCAGAAGCAGGACTGGATCGAGGCCCTGAAGTGGCACTTGGGAAACACCCATATCCCTCCCTATTAACCCTGTTTTGGGATGAGGATAGATCTCCTATTCCTGACCTTTTCCCTGACCCTGTTTCCGTGGATTTTCCCATTTTTCCTGTGTTTTTCCCCCACATTCAGGTTGGGATCGAGGCCCTGAAGCAGCACCAATGTCACATCCATGTGCTGGGGATGAATCCAGGAGGAGGATCCCAGTTTCCCTGGGCTCCCTGGCACCATCTTTTCCCATTTTTCCATGTTTTCCCCCCAGAAACAGGACTGGATCAAGGCCCTGGATTGGCAGGTGGAACGGCACTGCTTCCACATCCATGTGCTGGGGAGTCCCATGGATCCCTGACCTCAATCCCAGGGATCCCCCTGGGGGAGAAGAAGAACTTCTTGGAGATCCCAGAGCCCCCTAAACCAAGATGGGACCCCCCAGAGGAGCTGTGCTTGTTGTGTACAGGAGAGATTCAGTCATGGGAAAACAACTCTCTCCCAGTTACGTAGAAAATAAAAGGTTGTTTGTTTTTTTTTCAAAGATCTAACTGAAATATCTATTTCAATAAATCCTCCTATAATTTTTATTTTGACTTTTACATGTCTCAGAAGCCAAAACAAAAAAAAAAACCAAAACCATCTTGTCAATGCTGCCAAGTGCTATATAACACTTGAGTGGCACGAGAAGACTGGAACTAGTTCTGCGTATTAATCAAATCTTTTCCAGGTTACTTCCCCTGTTTGCACCCATCTCTAAAGTCCACAGCTCCAGGAGGAGCATTTGCACCTCCAGGGCTTCCACCTTCTCCCCTTAAGCTCCTGTGCTCCCCAGGGAGGAGGGAACCACCCCCGAGGGAGGTGAAATGAAGCCCTGGATGCCACCAAAGTCCCTGTGCAGCAGTAACGGGAACACCCACGGGGGCAGCTCCCCAGGAGATGCCTCTGGTTTGGTGCCAAGCAAGTGACATCCACACCTGGGGGGGAAGAGTCTGGAGGGGCCACATGAGGAGCAGCTGAGAGCACTGGAGAAGCTGAGGGGAGACCTCAGGGGGCTGCAGCTTCCTCAGGAGGGGCAGCTCCGACCTCTGCTCTGTGTGAGCAGGGACAGGACCTGGGGAAGCAGCTGGAGCTGTGTCAGGGCAGGGTTAGGTTGGATATTAGGAAAATTCTTCCCCCAGAAGGTGGTTGGGCACTGAACAGGCTCCCCAGGGCAGTGGGCATGTCCCCAAGGCTGCCAGAGCTCAAGGGGCATCTGGAGAATGCTCTGAGGGACAGGGTGGGATTGTTGGGGTGTCTGTGCAGGGCCAGGAGTTGGATTTGGATGATCCCCTTCCAGCTCAGGGTATTCCATGGTACAATTCCCTGTGCCTGTGGGAAGTGCCCAGGAGCAAACCCACCCTTCCCAATGCACATTAACAGAGCCCTGCAAACCCCCGGCTCTGCCCCTCTGGGGGACCACGAGAGCTCAGAGCCAAGGAGACCCCCGGGGGGAGATGGCACAGCTCCAGCTCTCACACATTCCCCACACGTATTTCAGCTCCCCAAGCAGGAGCAGCTCCACCTGCCTCGGCTCCGCAGGCACGAATCACGGAGTCATGGAATGTTAAAGGGCTGGGAGGGCCCTCAAAGCTCACCCAGTCCCACCCCCTGCCACGGGCAGGGGACACCTTGCACCAGGCCAGCTTGCTCCGAGCTGGCCTTGGACACTTCCAGGGACGGGGCACCCACGGAATAACCCGTGCCAGGGCCGGGAGAGGAGTCCGAGCTCCCTTTGCCCACAGAGTTCCCACAAAACACCCCCCCGGCCACCTCCCCGCCCCCGCCCCGCGCTGACATCACCGGCCTGGCTCGGACAGGCACGACCGGCCCGGGGCTGGGCTGACCGGGGGGGAACGGGCTCGGGACCCCCAGGGCTCTGCGGGGCGGCTCCCGACCCCCCCGGGGGCCTCGCCGCTCCCTCGCCGATCGCAGGGAGCGCCGAGGCCGGTGCCGGCGGGACGAGCACCGGGGCCGGTCTGGGCGCGATGATGGCGGCGGCGGGCGGGGCCTCCCCCGTGCGGGGCCGGAAGCACCGGGACACCGGCAGCGACGGGCGCCGGGCCATCCGGACCCGCCGCCCCCCTCAGAAACACCCACACCGTGTGTGCCCCCGCCCCACCGGGGACCCACCGTGCACCGGGCCCTCCCCGCCCGCGGCCTACCCGCCCCACCCCGCACCGCCCGCCGCGCGTCACGCACCGTCCTCGCAGCCAGCCCGGTGCGCTTGTCCCACAGGAAATCCGTGATGGCGGCCGAGGGCCCCGCGGGCCCCGCTCCAGCTCCTCCTCCTCCTCCCGCCGCCGCCGCCGCCGCCGATCCGGGTCCTGCCGCCCGCGGGGCCGCGCACGCAACGCAACGCAACGCACGGGGGCGCGCGCACGTACCCGAAGAGGCGCGCGCGCGCGCGCGCGGGGGGAGGGGAAGGGGCAGCATGCGTCACGTCGGGCGGGGCCGCGCGGGGCAGGAGGAGGAGTTACACGCGATGGGGGCGCGGCCTAGAGTATAAGCCACGCCCCCTCTCGCGTCCTTTTGGCGGGGTTAGAGCGGGTTGACACACCCACCTCTCACCCAAAGCCACGCCCCGTTCCCTCTGACGGTGGCGGGACGGGATTATATCAGAGGGGCGGAATGTCCCCGCCCACCGCCTCCCGGAGCCCCGCCCCGTCCTCCTCGGGTTAGACATGAGGGGCGGGGACTAGAGTGGTTCGCTCCGCCCAGCCACCCAAGCCCCGCCCCCTGGTGGAGTACGACCAGAGGGGCGTGGCCTGTGATGAGTGTCCCCGTCCGTGTCTCCGAAACCACGCCCATCGCTCACCATATTTGGGTATTGTGACTGTGGCCCCGCCCATTCCATTGAAGCCACGCCCCTCCCGGGCTCATCAGCCTGTGACGGGGCGGGGCTACTACCGAGCGGGCGTGGTCTTTCCTGCGAAGCCCCTCCCCCCGGCCCCGCCCCGCCCCGCCCGCCGCGGGGTCCCGGCGCC
>NW_020885076.1:159137-170975 GCF_003945725.1 Corapipo altera | reverse complement strand
ATGCTGCAGCCCGCCGTGAACAAGTTCTCGCTGCGCATGTTCGGCAGCCACCGGGCCGTGGAGATCGAGCGGCAGCGGGTGAAGTCGGCGGGCACCTGGATCATCCACCCCTACAGCGACTTCAGGTGGGGATCCCCGGGCCGGGCACCGCGAGCCCCCGCCACCGGCAGCGGCACCGGCGCCGATCCCCCCGCGCCCCGGTGACCGCTCCGGCTCCGCCGCCCCGCCCGGTGCCCGCCGCTGTCCGTGGTGCTGAGCGCGGCCCCGCCGCCGTCGGGGCAACAAGTGCCGGTGGCCGGGGCTCCGCACCCCTCCGCGGAGGCGGCTGCACATCCCCGGTTATCCCGCCCGCACGGAAAACTCTGTTCTGCCTCATTTCCCCCCCGGCATTCCCGGGGGCAGCAACAGCCCCGCCGAGGCCGGGAGCTCCGCTGCCCCGGCCCCGGGCGTGCGGAGGCGGACGCAGGGGCTGCCCGGCTGTGCCTCGCCCCCGACAGCTCCCCCCGCCCTTCTCGGTGCTGTTTTTAATTTGGTTGAGCAGCCGCCACCCACCCAGGACATGAAACCCCGCGGCTGAGCAGGGCTGGGCACTCGGAGAGGAGCCGGGCCTGGCTCACGGTGTCACCGGGATCACCGCGGGAGCTCGGGGATGGATGATGTGGGAGGAACTGGGTGTCACGGGGATGTTGAGTCATATAGGGTGGGCTTTCTCCACGGGGGATGAAGCTGCCAGGCAGTCATCTCCCCGCAGCAGGCTGTGACACGGCTGATGTCCCCAGCCTGGGGGCACCTCAGAGTGGGGCTGGCACCCACCACGGGTCCACGGCACCTGTAGCCACGTCCCCTCAGCGCTGGGCCTCGGCCACACCACCCAAGCACAACAGCCAGGGCTGCCAGCCCCGAGAGCCCTTTTCCCGGGGAAGGCATCCCAAAGTTTGTGAGCCTGAGCTTGGCTGGGAGCTGCTTGTGCAAGCGGAGCCGTGAGGGGAGCTGGCAGGTGGACAGCCAGGGGGATTACACCGGTGTTTATCACATTATGGGGATACACAAAGGCCGTGGAGATCAGGGCCCCGAGCACTCGGGCTGACACCGAGTGAAGGACAGGGCCTGTCCTAAAGAGCTTAAGCCTAAATCTGACTTGAGAGCTCTGGGCAGGTTCCGACACCGTGGGGACAGTTTCCCTGCTGAGGATGTGGTGTTTTTTGGGGCAGAGTGTGGAGGGGAGGAGGTAATTGCTCAGCCCCTCCTACCTCAGCTGGTGTCTCCTCAGCTGACCCAGCAAACCCTGGACATGGCAAGAAGGTGTTAATTTGTGAGAGGCTCCTGATCCTGGGGTGGCTCCTGACCTTGGGGTGGGCTCCTCAGCCCTGGGGTTGCTCCTGGCCCTGAGGTCTCTCCTGACCCATGGGTGGCTCCCAGCCCTGGGGTGTCCCCCACTCCCTTGCAAGCTTTTGGTGCTCTCTTACTGAAGGAGTGTCTTGTGGCACCATGACTTCCCCTCCCCTCCCTTCCCTCACCTGCAGAGATCCTGGTACCTGTGTCCCAGTGCGGGTGCAGGGTGGGAAACACCCGGAGATTTCCATCACCTGCCAAGGCTGGTTTGGATCCACCAGCACTAAGAGTTGTCCTGAGGTCACCTTTGGAGATTCGGGTCTATACCCACAGCCAGGGCTGGGGTTAATGGAGGCACCTGAAACTGGGAGCTGGACTTGCTTTCCCAGGGGCCTGGGAAGGCTTGAGCTGGGATCCCAGGAATCAGGAGCCTGGTGGAGGAAGGCTGTTATGTGTCTGCCTGAAGAATGAAAACATCCCAGGGGCATTTGCATATGAACGGGGATGCTGGATGTCCTGACATAACCAGCTGCTCTTGGAATCTCTTGGCTTTTCCTCCAAAGCCTCTGAGCTCATCCAGTCTCAGCAAAAGGAGGTGGATGAGGGGTGCTGCAGGCCCAGGGCTGTGCAGCTTCTGCCCAGTGTGCACTGGCAGCTCCTTTGGAGACAGACATTCCTCCTACCTTCCCCTGGTATTGGCACTGTCTATCCTTGCTTGGCTGCGGCCTGGCTCACCCTGACAGCCTCCTCGAGTCCCTCGGCCGCCCCAGGAGCTTGGCTCTGTTTGCATAACCAGCGAAGCTTATCCCAAATCCTGCTAAGCCATCCCGGGTGGTGGCGGGGAGCTGGTGGATGACAGGGAGCTCCGGGAGCTCCAAGGAGCAAAGCCCACATTCTTCCTGAGTTCTCCACGGGGCACACATCAAGTTTGGGCTCGGGGCACACATGTGCATGCACTGTCGTGGAGATGACAGTGACAACCAAGCCCCTCGAGCTCCAGCCCCCCACTGCCACACACATGAGAGGTGACATTTTCCCCCTGGACCCCTGGCCCGATGCCGAATCGCTCCTCTCTGCACACGTTTACTCACATCTGTCCCAGCCAAGCAGCAGGGTCTTAGTCATGTGTGTGGGCAGGCACGTGTGTCCTCAGCACCTGCCTCTCCATGCTCTGCTGGACTCCAACTTTGAGCCTGGTTTTGCTGTCTAACCCCATCTGTGTCCTGCCTCTCCCTGCTCCATCCCTGCCCCTCTCTGCCCCCCACGTCCCCACCCTGCAGGTTTTACTGGGACCTCATCATGCTGCTCCTGATGGTGGGGAACTTGATCATCCTGCCCGTGGGCATCACCTTCTTCAAGGACGAGAACACCCCTCCCTGGATCGTTTTCAACGTGCTCTCGGACACTTTCTTCTTGGCTGACCTGGTGCTGAACTTCCGGACAGGCATCGTGGTGGAGGACAACACGGAGATCATCCTCGACCCCCACACCATCAAAATGAAGTACTTGAAGAGCTGGTTCCTGGTCGACTTCGTTTCCTCCATCCCTGTCGACTACATCTTCCTCATCGTCGACCTGGAGACCCAGGTGGATTCTGATGTCTACAAGACAGCGCGGGCCCTGCGCATCGTCCGCTTCACCAAGATCCTGAGCCTCCTGCGCCTGCTGCGCCTCTCGCGCCTCATCCGCTACATCCACCAGTGGGAGGAGGTGAGAACCCCTCGGGGGTCCCCTGGTCGGGGTCTCAGGCCAGCCTGGGGGGCCCTGGCTGTGTGGTATGGTCTGGCTGGAGGGCAGAGGGGCTCCAAGGACTGTTCTAGGAGAAGAGTTTCTCTACAGCTCCACTCCTGCCTGTCCCCCAGATCTTCCACATGACGTACGACCTGGCCAGCGCCGTGGTGAGGATCTTCAACCTCATTGGCATGATGCTGCTGCTGTGCCACTGGGATGGCTGCCTCCAGTTCCTGGTGCCCATGCTACAGGACTTCCCCGAGGACTGCTGGGTCTCCAAGAACCACATGGTGGTGAGTGCCCGGGCAGGGGTGATTCCAGACCGGATCTGCCACAGGAGGCAGAGGATTTGGTTACACATCTCCTGCTCCAAGGCTGGAGCTGCCTGGAACTACGTGCTGCTGAGCAGCATCTCTCTGGTCACAGCAGTGAGATGGGGCACAGGGAATCTTTGCCTCAACTTCCTATCTCAGCCCACCTTGCTGGAGTCAGGGAATCCCTCAGGGAGTGGATAGGGCAGTGGGCCTCCTGCCTCCTCCCCAGAGCAGGAGCTGGTGCCACCTCAGGGGTTTGCACCATCCCAGTACCACCTCCTGGAGCAGAGCTTGACCCTTTAGGCTTGGACACATCAGCAACACCTTTCTCACTGGAGTTCTGAACTCCTGTGAGAACTCCCAGTTTAAAGAAGGGGGACTGGGGGGGTTCAGCCCCTCAGCTCCTTCCAACAGCCCCCCCAGCACCGCTGTCCCTCGCCCGCAGAACGACTCGTGGGGGAAGCAGTACTCGCACGCCCTGTTCAAGGCCATGAGCCACATGCTCTGCATCGGCTACGGGCAGCAGGCGCCCGAGGGCATGACCGACGTCTGGCTCACCATGCTCAGCATGATCGTGGGGGCCACCTGCTACGCCATGTTCATCGGCCACGCCACCGCCCTCATCCAGTCCCTGGACTCCTCCCGCCGCCAGTACCAGGAGAAGGTCAGCGGGGTCAGGGGAGCACTGGGGGGAGAGCCCTGGCACGAGCGGGTCCGGTTCCAGAACCAGCTCAGCACAGCTGCCTCACCCTGCTGATTCCAGAGAGAGGGGTCTCTGCCCTTGCCACTCACCCTGGGGGTGTGGGGAGGCACCTCAGGCTGCCCATTGGGATAGAGACACCCCGTTCATCATGCTGGGGTTCACCCTGACATAGTGAGACCCCCATCCTGCTCTCTGCCCTGGGAACCCCTGGGACCCCCTGCATTCTGTCTCAGAGGTGGCCTTTTGGGATGGGGCCCTGGAGCAAGGGTGAGCCCTCACTTCTCACCACCAAGGAGAGTGGATGCATTGTCTGGCCATGCAGTGGGTCCCAACTCATCCCTGTGTGTTCCCCTTGTCCCCACAGTACAAGCAAGTGGAGCAGTACATGTCCTTCCACAAGCTGCCCGGGGACACGCGCCAGCGGATCCACGAGTACTACGAGCACCGCTACCAGGGCAAGATGTTTGACGAGGAGAACATCCTGGGGGAGCTCAGTGAGCCCCTCAAAGAGGTGGGGGCAGGCACCCTGAAATGGGGGACCCCCGGGGAGAGGGGCTGGTGCTTGCTGGGGCCAGGCTGGGTGACATCCCTGCCCCTCACCCCACAGGAGATCATCAACTTCAACTGCCGCAACCTGGTGGCCAACATGCCCCTGTTTGCCAACGCCGACCCCAACTTTGTGACTGCCATGCTGACCAAGCTGCGCTTCGAGGTCTTCCAGCCCGGGGACTTCATCATCCGCGAGGGCACCGTGGGCAAGAAGATGTACTTCATCCAGCACGGGGTGGTCAGCATCCTCACCAAGGGCAACAAGGAGACAAAGCTGTCTGATGGCTCCTACTTCGGGGGTGAGGCTGGGCTGGGGGGACTGGAGAGCAGAGGGGGGTGAGAGTTGCCAGGGGGGAAGAAACTGGGGCACCCCTGATGTTTCTGCCTCCCCATCCCCTTTGCCCAGTGCTGAAGGCTTGGCATCCACCTCACCCCAGGCTCTGGGGCACAGAAGGATGCCCCCATGCTCTCCTGGGGTACCTTGCTCAGCAGATGGGACCAGAGGGGCAGCTGGAGTGCTGAGGTCTGGGGCAGAGCAGGCATCCACCACCCCACCACCAGGGAGGAGAGGGTGTTTAAATCAGAACGTCTGAGACAGTTTATAGGTTACAGACACAAGTCTGAGAGGAAAACAGGCCAGGCCATCAGAGCAGCCAGGCCTGGGTCTGCATGCCCTGGGGAGGTAGGAAAAGGCCATTCCTGGCCATGGGTGTGGCTGTGCCTGTCCAGGCGCTGGGGTCTGTCCCTCCTCCTGAGCCGTGCTGCACTCTGTGCAGGGTGTTGGGGTGCCAGGCAGTCCTGTTCCCGCTCTGCCTGCTGGGAAAGGGATGGATGGCAGTGTCACCCTGACCCCCAGCCCTGTCTCCCTGCAGAGATCTGCCTGCTGACGCGGGGCAGGCGCACGGCCAGCGTGAGGGCCGACACCTACTGCCGCCTCTACTCCCTGTCCGTGGACAACTTCAACGAGGTGCTGGAGGAGTACCCCATGATGCGCAGGGCCTTCGAGACGGTGGCCATGGACCGCCTGGACCGCATAGGTGAGGAGTGACTGACCCCTCTGTGCCCGCTCCCAGGGGCCATGGCACCCCGGCCCTACAGGTATCACAGACCCTGTGGATCACATCACCCAGCCCACAGAGCCCAGCAAGGAGGATGAGGGGGAGCACAGCCAGGGAGCCTCCCTCTGTCCTCCAAGGCAGTGCTATAGGACAGGCTTCCCAGGGAAACTGTCACCCCCCCACATTTGCACTGTCTTGTGCTTGTCCTCACCCCTCCTCACCTGCAGAGGACAAGCAGGATCCCACTCCCCATCCTGGAGCCTTTGGAGCCAGGACTCCTGTGTTTTGTCCCTGCTGCTTCCTCTGCCCCAGCCCAGACCCTCCCCAGGGTCTCGCTTCCCCTGGCACACTGGTCTTTACTGACCCTTCCCTGCTGCCACCCTGCCCTCCGCAGTGTCCTCGAGAGCAGGGTTGGTGACACTCCTGCCCTCGACCCAGGGAAGAAGAACTCCATCTTGCTCCGCAAGCGAGCCGAGCACAGCTCGGGGCCCATGAACACCGAGATGATCCAGCAGATCGTGAAGCACGACCAGGACATGGCCCACAGCATCCAGGACCTGCAGCAGATGGCGATGGGCCGGGAGCTGAGCGGGAAGCCGGTGATCTGGGAGCCGCTGGTGCACGCGCCCCTGCAGACGGCGGCCGCCACCACCAACGTGGCCATCGCCCTGACCCACCAGCACAGCCTGCAGGCCCACATCTTCCTGCCGCCCTCCTCCATCTCCAGCCCCCTCTCGCCCGAGACCACCCTGCTCACCAAGCCCGTGCGCCGGTCCCAGCCCACCCTGGCCGGCTCCCGGCCCTCCTCCGTGAGCTCGCCGTCCGGGGCGCAGTCCCACCTCCAGACGCCCGCTGCCGGCTCGCCCTCCTCCCCCATGGTCCAGTCCCAGGCGCCGCTGGAGAGCGGGGCCCAGAGACCAAGCCATGGGGCGCAGCCCCTGCCACGAGCAGCGCAGAGGGGGGAGATGCCGGGGGGGGCCAAGCAGCCCCCGGGTGCCCCCCAGCCCCAGCTCTCCAGGTCCCGCGGCGCCTCGGTCTCCACCTCGCTGCTGCAGCAGGCGGCGGGGGCGGCGTCCCCCAGCTCGGAGCAGGCGCTGCCGCCGGGGAGAACGCTCCACTACAGCCTGTCCCGAGCCACCGGCTCCCACATCTCCCTCCTGATGCAGCCCCAGCAGCTGGTGAAGCACAGGAGCATCCAGGGCCTGCCGGTGGGGCGGCTCACCCAGGATGTCCGGCTGCTCTCCGCCTCCCAGCC
This sequence comes from Corapipo altera, assembly GCF_003945725.1. Lineage (NCBI taxonomy): Eukaryota > Metazoa > Chordata > Aves > Passeriformes > Pipridae > Corapipo > Corapipo altera. Next base: position 164,033 of record NW_020885076.1, on the reverse strand, counting down.
CTCCCTCCCCAACAAAGTGGCCCAGCAAGCCGAGGGGAGCTCCTTGAAGCAGGGCAGGAAATCCGCGGGGAACCTGGCCCGCAGGTCCTCTCCCTCGGTGGCCGGACTCCTCGCCAAGCCGTGTCCGGGGGTCCCGGCCCAGCCCTCACACCCGCAGCAGATGCCTTCAGGATCGCTGGCTCAGCCCGCCCGCTCCGCGCCGGGAGCCTCCACCCCGCAGTCCCCGGTCTCCACGTCCAGGCAGGCAGCAGGTCCCTCCCGCAAGGGTTCCGTGGCCTTCAGCCCCGAGGTGGAAACGGGGAAGCCCAAACTCCCGTCCAACATGTGAGTCCCAGCGGCACCGAGCGCAGGCAGGAGGGACCCGGGCACCCCGGCGGCAGGAGCAGCCGAGCACCGGCCCCGCCGTGCCGCGGGGAAGGTGAGGTGAGAGGCAGCACCCGGGCCCTTGGAAGGGCTGTTTCGGGCGCGGGGGCACGGCAGGGGTGGGCATGGGGCAGCCCCGGAGCTGGCCCAGCTGGGTGAGGAGGGGGCTCTGCTGACTGCCCCGAGGGGGGACCCTGCCCGGGCTCTCCCCTCCTTGTTCATCGCCATCTGTCCTGAGTCCTGCCCTCGTCCTGGAGGCACAGGACAGGACAGAGCCCTCGCCCCAGCTCTGGCCTCTCTGGGGAGCTCAGCTCCCCACAACTGCCCCTTGGGGGCCGGGCCCCCCACACTCTGCCCGCGCATCCCAGGGCCTGTCCTCGGGGCGGGGATGGCGCTGGCGGCTCCTCCAACCTGTCCTCTGTCACAGCAGCGGCCACCTCACGCTCGCCTCGATCCCCAGAGAGCTCTGCTTTGCTTTATGGGGGAGGAGGGAGAGGCAGCCCCGCGGGTCCCCTGCCGGGGTGACCGGAGGGGGATGGACACCATGGCAGGGGCTCCCCGGGCAGGCAGAATATGGGGGGCCAGGGCCAGCAGGGGCCAGGTCCCCCTTCCCCAACGCCTGGGGGTGGGTGCCGGGGGCTGGGGGTCCTGGGCAGGAATCCCCTGGTGTGACGAGTGCCAAGCAGCAAAGCTGGGGGCAGAGGGGTCTCCACTGAGCAGACCCCCCAGTCCCTCTCCCCGGCTTGGGGAACATCTTGCCTCAGAGGTGCTGAGTCCCTGCAAGGTTGGGATGTGCTGCCAAACAGGGCTCTGCATCACACCCGGGCACTGTGGCCTGGACCTTGGCACGGGGGCAGCCTGGGAGGACCCCACAGCCTGTGGCTCCAGGAGGATGCTCAGAGGGTCACACTGGGGGAACCCCACTGCCTGTGGCTCCAGTAGGATTTTCAGAGGGTCAGTCTGGGGGGAACCCCTCTATAGCTCCAGAATGATGCTCAGAGGGTCAGCCCAGGGGGATTCTACTGTGGCTCCAGTGGGATGTTCAGGGGGTCACTGGGGGAGACCCCTCTGTGGCTCCAGGAGGATGCTCAGCCCGGGCTCTGCTCCCCGTGCCCTGCCCTGCGGTCCCGTTTCCAGGCTGCCTGGAGATGTCAGTCACCAGCACCGCAGCGAGTGAAAGGCTGTCGCCAAGAGATGCCAACCCCGGGCAGCGCCCGGGGGACAGGCGGGGCTGCGGGGTCACCCCCTCCTCGGGGTCCCCACAGCCGCCCCACGCCGCCCCTCCAGAGCCAATAGTCTGCAGTGTGTGTTCGAGTCGTGGCTCTGCCGAGCAGCCGAGCTCTGCTTACAGTGTCGCTTTGGGCCAAACCGTGTTCAGTCCTGGTTAGAGTAGTGTCCCCTCCGACCCCGCCACGCTGCGCGAGCTGCTTCCCACTCCCGGAGTCAGGAGCCATGGCTTGTGTGGTGCTCTGGGGCTCGGCCGCCGCTGGGCGGGGTCCGCCGGACCCCCGGCACAGCGGGCGAGGTCGTGTTCCCTGTGGTACTTTATAGAAGTGAGGTCTTCAGTTCTCCCCCCTCGTGTTTTGGGATGTCTGGAGCAGCCCGGAGCGCAGGGAGCCCACCAGGAATCCCGGCAGCGTCTGCCAAGAGGGGATGTCCAGCACTGCCTTCTTTCCATGGACTTCAACTCCCCTTCCCCGCCCACCCCCACGTCCCCACTCCACCCCCGCGGTCGGTGTCCCCCGGGCAGCCCCTCGGGCAGGGGTCTGCAGCTGGGCCACATGTCCAGCGTCCCCGGGCTGTGTCCACACTGCGTGATGTCGATGTCTTAGTGGTCATCCTGGTGTCCCTGCAGAGCACACGGGCCGGCCCGGACGGCACCGGGAGCGGCTCCACTCCCACCGGCCGAGCCATTGGTGCACCCTCCCCGTGCTGGCAGCCAGAGCCACCCCGTGCTCCTGTCACCGCGGCCCCTGCCCTGCGCCGTCACCTCATCCCGGTGGGGAGGCACAAGGCGGGGCTGGAGGGGCCGGGGGGGTGCCGGCCGTGCGCGAGTTTAGCCACCAAAGACCATGACCCTCCACTCTTGCACTCACGGCAGTCCATGTACAGAGCTTGTAGTTTTCATATCGCAGAGGATTTAAAAGCGTTTTTTTATTTTTTGGTCGTTGTACATAATGGATTTAAATAATAAAGAGAGATTCTGAGCTGGTCTGGGGGAGCCTCTTTCTGCACTGCCTGTGGTTCCCCAGCTCCCTGCCCGGGGATGGGATGGGACAGGGGCATCCTGGCCCTCTGCAGAGCCGGGAGCAGCCAGGACATCCTCGGGAGCCCATCGAGGGGCCTGTTCCCGGCCCCACAGACCCGGGAGGCACAGCAGGAGCCCAAAGGCTACAGGTCCCCTCCCGCCCACCCCGATCACTTTCGGCCCCGGGGAGATTAATGTTTAATCTTTGGTTATTTTCCCCTTCCATCTCCCTTCCCTTTATTAACGGGGGGGGGAGGGGCAGGTTTGATTGCAGAGCAGACTCGAGGCATTAACGTGATTAAATGAAGGTCACACAGTGCAAGGTGGGCCGGGGAGCCATGGCCGTGCCCGTGTTTGCTCTGTCGCTCACCTGGCACGAGGCTCGGGGCTCAGATGTGCCCTGCCTGCACCCCCAGCAGGCAGGGTGCAGGCAGGACAGGGACACAGGCAGCACACAAGGGCAGGCAGGACACAGGCAAGGCACAAATGCAGATAGGGTGAAGATGCAGGTAGGACACAGGCAGGGTGCAGGTGCAGGCAGAACAGTTGCAGGCAGGACGTGGACAGAGGCAGGACACGGGCACAGGCAGGATGCAGGTGCAGGCAGGTGCAGGCAAGCATGGGCAGGATTCAGGCAGGGCACAGGCAGAACACAAGCACAGGCAGGATGCAGGTACAGGCAGAGCTCAGGAAGGATGAAGGTGCAGGCAGGACACAAGTGTAGGCAGGATGAGGGTGCAAGCAGAACACAGGTACAGGCAGGATGAAGGTAGGACACAGGCACAAGCTGGACACAGGCAGGACACAGGCGTAGATAGGATGCAGGCAAGGCCCAAGTCTAGTCAGGGCACAGGCAAGCACAGGCAGGAGTCAGGCAGGGCACAGGCAGGATGCTGGTGCAGGCAGGAGGCAAGCACGGGCAGGAGGCAGGCAGGGTACAGGCAGAATGTGGGTGCAGGCAGGACGCAGTCACAGGCAGGACACAGGTGCCACCCCCCCGTGCCACGGACTCTCCCCATGGCAGCCCCACATCCCCGGGGCAGCCCCTGCCCGCAGGGCGCTGCTGGCAGCCCCCCTGCCCCCCCCAGCAATTAGGCTCCGTGACACACGATGAGCTCAGCGCTGATTAGCGGTTTCTCTCTAATTTGATTATTTCAGATTACCCCGCAGCCAGCCCGATTAAGGGGGCGCGGGGGCTGCCCGGCCCCGAGCCGCTCCGCGGGGCTGCCGAGGGCCGAAAGAGCATTCCTTGGGAATGAACTCCAGCCAGCGTCCCATGTCCTCTTCCTATTCCAGTGCTATTCCATCCAGCCTGTGTCCCACGCCCCATCGGCTGAGGCGGCGGGGCAGGGACCGGCGTCCCAGGGCACGACAGAGCCCCGGGGGTACGGACAGAGCCCCAGGGTGAGGGCAGAGCCCCGGGGGTGAGGGCAGATCCCTGGAAGTGCCGAAGCCCCGCAGAGCCTCGGGGATGAGGGCAGAGCCCCGAGGGCACGGACAGAGCCTGAGGATGCGGGCAGAGCCCCGCTGCCCACCCCGGGGGTGAGGACAGAGCCCCGGAGTTGAGGGTAGAGCCCCCCTGCCCGCCCCCGTGCCAGGTCCCCAAGGACGCCTGTCCCTGGGGGGTCGGTGACTCTGCCCCGAGTCCCTGTGCCACCGGCGCGGGGAGGGGGATTAGCGGGCGCCATGGAGGGATTAATTAACTCGGGTGAGCCGGGATTAGGGGATTCGGGGGGATTCGGGGCGGACGCCAATCTGCGGGGCGGAGGCCGGGGCAGGAGCTGCGGGCAGCGGCCGGGGAAGGGGCCACCGCCTGTGCCCACCCGGGTCACGCCTGCGGGGTCCCCTCGGGGGTCAGTGGGGAGCTGGACACCCCCGGCACTCGGGGTCTCGCCCGCTCACATAAGCGGGTGGTGCGCTCCACCTACACAGCACCCACACCTGTGCTGCACCCCACACCTGTGCTGCACGACATACCTGTGCTGCACGACATACCTGTGCTCTACCCCAAATCTGCACGGCTCCCCACACGCACAGAACGTGCCAAATGCACGGCACCCCATACCTGTACGGCACCACATACCTGTATGGCACCCCACATCTCTATGGCACCCTATATACCTGCACTGCACTCCACATCTGCAGGGCATCCCACAACCACAGAACGTGTCAACCACATGGCACCCCCTACCTGTACAGCACCCCACACCTGCACTGCACCCCATACCTGTATGGGACCCCATAACTGCACTGCACCCCACACCTGTGCTGCACCCCACACCTGT
>NW_020885076.1:152705-159127 GCF_003945725.1 Corapipo altera | reverse complement strand
CCCATAACTGCACTGCACCCCACACCTGTGCTGCACCCCACACCTGTATGGAACCCCATAACTGCGCCGCACCCTATCCCTGTAGGGCACCCCACACCCCCAGCTCCCCCCTCCCAGCCCCAGCGCACACCTGTCACCTGCCCTCTCCAGGTGCACGCCCACATTCACCTGCCAGGTACCTGTCTGACCCCGCCCACGGAGCCCCGCCCTTCACCTTAGCCCCGCCCATCGACCCATCAGACACGCCCCTCAGCCTATTGGCCCCGCCCCTTCCCGCCTCCGCACTCCAGCCGGGCTCTCGCTCGATTCTCCCTCTCCACCAATCACCTGCGTCCGTCCCGCCCTCGCCGGGCTTCTATTGGCTCATCCCGCTTGGGCTCATCCTCGCACGATGAAAAGGACCAATGGGCGCCGCCCCGCGACCGCCCCGCCGGCTCCGCCGCCTTCGCGGGGTACGCCGGGAGTTGTAGTCCGAGCGGCCGCTCAGCCAGTGGCCTCGCCCATGGGCCGGGACTGCGAGTCCCGGCGTGCCCCGCGCGGGGGGCGGGGCCAGCGGGGCCTGAGGGTCCGCGGGCGGCGGGTCCGCGCACGGGGCACCATGAACGGCACCGGCAGCAGCGGCGGCTCCGGGGCGGCCGAGAGAGAGGAGTTCGCCGCCTTCTTCCCGCAGATCGTCCGTGACCTCACGGAGGATGGGCTGGGCCACCCGGAGGTGGGGGACGCCGTGGCGAGGCTCAAGGAGGTGAGCGCGGGGGCGAGGGGCGGCGGGGAGGGTCGGGGAGCAACGGGACAGGGTCAGGGGGCGACGGGTCGGGGGTGACGGACAAGGGTCGGGGGCTGCGGGCAGGACAAGGGGCGGAGGGCGGCGGGTCGGGGGGTGACGGGCCAGGGTCGCGGGGGCGGTGGGCAAGGCAAGGGACGGAGGGTCGGGGGGCGACGGGCCGGGGTCGCTGGGTTGGGGGCGGTGGGGAGGGGTCGAGGTCGAGGGGACCCAATCGGGGTGCGGTGGGTCGGGGGAAGACAGGACAGGGACGCGGGGCGGTGGGCAGGGCAAGGGTCGGGGGGCGAGCAAGGGTCGGGGGGAGACGGGCCAGGGTTGAGGGGCGATGGGCAGGGCAAAGGTCGGGGTCGGTGAGTCGGGAGAAGACGGGATAGTGTCGGGGGGGAAACGGGACAGGGTCGGGGGGCGACGGGCAGGGCAAGGGGTCAGGGGTCGGGGGTGATGGACAAGGGTTGGGGGGCGGCGGGTGCGGGACCAGGGGCGCGGGGGGAGGTTCGGGGGGCAGGGGGCAGGCGCTGCCCGCGTCCCTGCGCTCCCGCAGGTGCTGGAGTACAACGTGCCCGGCGGGAAGTGCAACCGCGGGATGACGGTGGTCGCCGCGTTCCGGCAGCTGGCGGGGCCGGGGCAGAGGGACCCCGAGAGCCTCCGCTGCGCCCTGGCCGTGGGCTGGTGCATCGAGCTGGTGAGAGGCGTGACCCCCCCCCCCCCCGGGAGGGCACCCCCTGGGCATCCCCCTGCCCCGACCCTAACCCGGCCTCCCGCAGTTCCAAGCCTTTTTCCTGGTGGCCGACGACATCATGGACGAGTCCCTGACCCGCCGCGGGCACCCCTGCTGGTACAAGAGGGTGAGAGCCCTAAGGAGCCCCTTGATGTCTCTGAGGGGGGTCCTGTGGGGTCAGGGGGGCTTTGTGACACCTCTCCCTGCGCTCCTGGTGCAGGAGGGGATCGGGTTGGCTGCCATCAATGACGCCTTCCTCCTGGAGTCCTCGGTGTACCGGCTGCTGAAGAAGTACTGTGGGGGCAAGCCCTACTACCTGCACCTGCTGGAGCTCTTCCTGCAGGTGAGCCTGGCTCCCAACTCCCTCCCCACGGGGAGGGCCTGGGCCCTTTATGGAGGTTTGTGGGTCTTGGGAGCGTTCCTGAAGTTCCTGGGTGTCCTGCTGGGCACGTGGCCTTCCTTCTGACCCCACAGGGCTCAGGGTCTGCACTGTGCTGGTGGGGGAATAAATCTAAAATATCCATAGGCATCAGTGGAATCACTCATTGCTTTGGGTTGGGAGGGACCTTAAATCTCATCTCATTCCAAACTCCCTGCTGTGGCCAGGGACACCTATCACAGGTTGCTCCAGCCTGGCCTTGGGCACTTCCAGGGATCCAGGGGCAGCCACAGCTTCTCTGGGCAACCTGTGCCAGGGCCTCACCACCCACACAGGGAAGGATTTCTTCATAATACCTCATCTAAATCTCTCCTCTGAGTTTAAAACCATCCCTCCTCATCCTGTCGCTTCTGCCCATGTAAAAAGTCACTCTCCCTCTCTTTTATCAGCCCCTTTAAACGCTGGGAGGCTGTAACGAGGCCACAAATCCTTTCTCTCCTCTCCAGACGGGCTACCAGACAGAGCTGGGGCAGGTGCTGGACCTCATCACTGCTCCTGTGTCCCGGGTGGATTTGAGCCGCTTCAGCGAGCAGCGGTAACGGGGACAGGGGGGCAGAGCTGTGGCCTCGACCTGATCCAGGGGCTCATTCTGGGGGAGCTGCTGGTCCCTGAGCTGCAGAGCTCGGGCCTTGGGGCTGAGCCTGGTTCCTCTGCTGCAGGTACAAGGCCATTGTGAAGTACAAGACGGCGTTTTACTCCTTCTACCTCCCCGTGGCCGCCGCCATGTACATGGTGAGTGCGGTGGGAGCGGGCTCAGGAGGGGCCTCACCCCCGTGGGAGGCTGCCCAGGAGGGCACGTGCTGGAAGGCAGGTGCTGGAAGGCTTTATTCCCTTTATTCCACCCCCATCCTCAGGTTGGTATCGACAGCAAGGAGGAGCACGACAACGCCAAAGCCATCCTGCTGGAGATGGGGGAATACTTCCAGATCCAGGTGGGAGGTGGCTCCGTGCCCCTGGGGTGCTTTGCCAGGTGCTGGTTGTGGCACTGAGGTGTTTCCACGGTGGCACAGGATGATTACCTGGACTGCTACGGGGACCCTGCCCTGACGGGGAAGGTCGGCACCGACATCCAGGACAACAAGTGCAGCTGGTTGGTGGTGGAGTGTCTGCGCCGGGTCACGCCGGAGCAGCGGCGGATCCTGGAGGTAAATCTGGGATCACAGACCCGGGGAGAGGGGTTGTGGTGCCGTAGTCCACACCTGAAGTGCCTGGGTTGTCACCCAGGGGGGATGTGAGCAGGGTGGGAGCGCAGCAGGGAGAACAAAGCTCCTGCCTCGTCCCGATGCAGCAGCGCCGTGAGCTGGGGCTGGGGCTGACTCGCTCCGGGTTTTCCTCAGGAGAATTATGGCTGCAAGGAGCCCGAGAAGGTGGCCAAGGTGAAGGAGCTCTACAGTGCCCTGGGCATGGAGGCGGCTTTCCGGGAGTACGAGGAGCGCAGCTACCGGCGGCTGCAGGAGCTGATCGGGCAGCACGCCCGGCGCCTGCCCCGGGACATCTTCCTGGGCCTCGCCCAGAAGATCTACAAGCGGCAGAAATGACGGGGCGGGGGCCTGGCCGGGGGCTGCCGGGCCTTTGCTGAGTGGTGAGGGGGCGTCACCCCCCGCCTGGAGCTGCTCCGTGCCCTGGGTGGGGCCGGGGGCGGGTTGTAGAGGGTGCGATGGGATGGTCGGGGGGGGGGTTCACCGATCGCCCCCCCGCCCCGTGTAGGGAAAAAGTGTAGGTTTTTGTGGGTGCGTCGCTGCCTGCTGTTGGCTGGGGACGGGGCTGGAGGGCGGGGATGGGGATGTCACCCCCCTCCCGGCGCTTTCCGAGGTTGGGGGGGGGATGCCCGGAGCACCGCCCCCGCCGGCGGGGCGGGGACCGGGCGGCTCCCGGCGGGCGGTGGCGGGGCCGCGGCTCCTCCCTCCCTCCCGCAGCCGCATTCGCCGCCGCAGCGCCGAGGTGAGCGGGGACGGGGCCGGGGATGGAGCCGGGATGGAGCGGGGGATGGGGACGGAGGGGGATGGGGCGGCCGCGCCCTGGAACGCCGCTCCCTATCCCCGGGGCCGAGGGATGCTCGGCGGCGGTGGATGCCCGGGGCCCTGGATGCCCGGGGCCCTGGATGCTGGGGGCCCTGGATGCTCGGACCGGGCGGATGCTCAAGGCCGGCGGATGCCCGGAGCCGCCCGCCCGCGGTCTCCGCTGCCCGTTCGTTGCCCGCGGCCTCCGGCAGGTGCCCGGGGCCGGGCTCTCTCCCGGTAGGGCCGTTCCCGGCGGTGCGGCGGCGGTTCCCGGAGCCGAGGTCGCCCCAGCCCCCGCGTGCCCGCGGTGCCACCGCCCCCGGCCGGGACCCCCCCCCCCACCCCTCCACGCCGAGGCTCCAAGGGCATTTTCTCCTTGACGGCATCTCCGAGATGCTCCCGACCCTCTGGAGGGAATCCAGCCCTGGAGCAGCCAGAGCTGCCCGGGATCACGCCCGGGCCACACTCCAGGGACCAGCGGCCGGCTGCAGCTCCTGCCCAGCTGCAGAGCCCTGAGCCCCGTGGGAAGCCACGGGGCAGCCCCTGTCTGGGGCCGCATCCCCGTCTGTGACCCCCCCAGACCCCAAGCTGGGCCCTGCCACAAGGTCACTGCTGTCCCTCTTGCCTCGGCCGTGCATCTCCAGGTTTGTGCCACTGCGTTTTCCCCTGACCTGGAGGGTGTTTGGTGCTTCCAGGGAGCTGGATGGTCTGAAGACAGAAGCTGTGGGGCTCTCCAGGGAGCCCCTGCACTCCCAGCAAGGCAGCACCATGCTGGCTCCAAAGAAAGGCCTCCTGTGCAACCTCAACCACATCCACCTGCAGCACATCTCGCTGGGGCTGCACCTCTCCCGGCACCCCGAGCTCCAGGACACAGACGGTTCCACGGGTGGGGGAGACCAGACCGGCTGCAGCCACTGCCCGGAGAACCATGAGCTGGTGGACACCAATTCCAACAATCCCTCTGTGAAGTGCCGGTGTTGTGAGTCCCACGGCCCGGAGCCGGTGACGCTCGGGCTCCAGAACCAGGCACTGCAAGGGGATTTCCCCTGCCTGCACAGTGGGGGGGAGGAGGAAGAGGAGGAGGCGGCTTCCCCTTGTGATCCCCCTTGTGATTTGGCTTCCTCCTCCTCCTCCTCCTCCTCCTCCTCCTCCTCTGTCAGTAGCTGCTCCGATTTCAGCTTGGATGACTCCCCGGTCTCCGTGTACTGCAAGGGCTTCTCCATAGAAGAGTGCCAATCCCCTGAAAATCACTCCAACGTCATTCCCATAGAAAATGCCCAGGATAGCGAGTCTCTGGCTGACCAGGGTGGGACGTGTGAGGGAAGAGATGCCAACCACAACTCCCCGGTGCTCCGGACACCCAGGAAGAGCCCGGACAGCCTCTGCAGCACCAGCTCGCTCGACTCCCGCTGCGACGAGCCCTCTCCCGACACAGCAGCACAGGAGACCACCAGCCCCTGCGCTGACCTCGACCCCAACTGCAACCCCCTCCCCGAGCCCGATGCTGCGCCTCCAGCACCGCCCGTGCCGGAACGCCGGGATCCCGGGATGCCGAGCGGTGCCCCGGAGCCGCGGCCCCGGGCTGGGGGTGTCCCCCCTCCCGTGCCCCCCCGGCCCCGGCGGAGGATGCAGATGCTCAGCGGGCACCGAGCGGAGCAGCCGCGGCCGGCGGAGCCCGAGCCCGGCTCGGGTGAGCTCTGCAGAGACGCGGCCCCGAAGACCATCACCTCCTTCCACGAGCTGGCCCAGAGGAGGAAGAGGAACGCGGCCGGGCCCGCGCTGGCCCAGGCCAGGGTTGACCGCAGCGACTGGCTGATCGTGTTCTCTCCCGACACGGAGCTGCCCCCGCCCAGCGAGCTCCTCTCCAGCACCGCGGGCCAGGAGCCGGCCCGGCCCCAGCCCCAGCCCCCGCGGGACGGGCCAGCCAGGCCTCCCGGCCCCCGGCAGAGAGAGGTGACGACGTTCAAGGAGCTGCGGTCCCGCAGTGCCGCCAGGCAGCCCAAGGGCCAGCGGGCAGAGCAAGCTCAGCATCCCCCCGCGCCCCCGGGGACGGCCCCCGGCTGGGGACCCCCCGCGCCCCCGGGGGGACCGGTGCTGGCCCCCACCGACGGCCACCAGCTGAGGAGGAGACCCCGGCCCAGCCTGCAGCCCATCGCGGAGGGGCAGCCGGGGGATGTGGAGGAGGGGGGGCTGCCCCCGGGGCAGAAGGGACCGGGTGCTGCCCTGGTCCGAAGGCTCGGGGGTCCCGGCAGAGCTCCCGCCGTGCCGGGGGCGGCCCAGAGAGAAGACGAGACCTGCACGGGGGGTGAGTCTGAGTCCCTCCGGGCTGGGTCGGGGGGGGTCTGCCGGGGGGGCGATGGGGGCGATCCAGGGGGGCTCCGGGCCGGGTACTGCTTCCCTACGCGTGGGGGTCCCTCCGCATCCCCGGCGCGCTCGGCGGGACGCGCGGCCCGGGAGGTGCCGGGGCTGCCCCGGAGCGGCCCC
>NW_020885076.1:118064-152305 GCF_003945725.1 Corapipo altera | reverse complement strand
CCCCGCTCCTCCCCCGGCCCCGGGCAGCGCTCCCGCAGCGGCCCCGCCTGACCCCGCCGCCCCGCTGTCTCCAGCCAGGCCCGAGCCGCCCAACCCTGGAGCCGCCGCTGGAGCCGCCGCTGGAGCCGCCGCTGGAGCCGCCGCTGGAGCCGCCCGGCCCGGCGGGGGGAGCGCCGAGGGACCCCACGGGGAGCACACGAAAGGTACCGGGGGACGGGGCTGCGGGGCCGCCCGTCCCGGGGCGGGTCCTGCCCGGAGCCTCGGCGGGGCCGGGCGGGGACGGACAGAGAGGGGGCGGCGGGGGAGGAGGGGAAGGACGGGACTCCCGGGGCTGCGGCGGGTGCGAGGGGCTCGGACACCCGCCGCGCTGGGCTGGGGCAGGGACAGGCAGGGACAGGCAGGGACAGGCAGCGCTTCCTGCACCAGGCCCGGCCCAGCCCGCCCCCGGGGGGGCCGGAGGACGCGGGTGGGGCCGCCCGGGACTGTCCTCCCCCTGGGGACGGCGGGTCCCTCGTCCCCGTCCCGTGCCCGGTGGGTCCCGCCGCGATGACCCCTGCGTCCATCCCTCCCTCCCTCCCTTCTCCCTCCGCCCGCAGCGCTGCTGGTCGCCGTCAGCTCGGCCGTGGACAAGGTGATCGCCCACTTCAGCACCGCACGGAACCTGGTGCAGAAGGTGAGGGGCTGGGCTGGGCTGGGCAGGAGGGGCTTTGGTAGCCCCTGGGGGAGGGAACCCCCCCCATCCCTCCCCTCTCCCTGTGCCTCCCCACCTCAGGCCCAGCTGGGAGACAGCCGGCTCAGCCCCGACGTGGGGTACCTGCTGCTGCACACCCTGTGCCCCGCCCTCTACGCCCTGGTGGAGGACGGGCTGAAGCCCTTCCAGAAGGATGTAATCACAGGCCAGAGGAAAAACTCCCCCTGGAGCGTGGTGGAAGCCTCTGTGAAGACAGGTGGGGGTGAGGTCGGTGGCACCTGGGGGTGCCTGGAGTCCTGTTCCAGCCCGGGCTGGGGGGAGTGTGTGCCCTGAGCAGTGACTGTCCCTGCTCTGCACCCCACAGGCCCCAACACCCGCTCCCTGCACTCCCTGTGCTGGCACGTGGCCGGGCTGGCCCCGCTCAGCAGCACCAGGCAGAAGTTCCACGCCTTCATCCTCGGCCTTTTGAAGTGAGTGTTGATCCCCCCACTCCGACCCCGCTGCCGTGGCGGGTTGGAACAGTTACCAAGGGTTATAATTTGGGTTCCCTTTGTCTTATTCAGCATTAAACAGCTGGAGCTGTGGATCTCTCACCTGCAGAAGAGCCCAGGTAAGGACACAGTGCCCATGAGCTCCCCATCCAAGCCCTCCCACACCTACCAGGCTGAGAATCCCACACTGGGGTTGGGGTTTCTGTAGTGGATCAGGGGATCAGGGATCAGAGCTGGGGTTTCCATGCTCAGCTGGGGTTTCCAGAGTGGATCAGGGCATCATTTTCCATGGAGCATCTTGAGCACAGAAGGTGGTCTGACCGACTGGGACATCCCAGTTGGCTCTGGGAAGGGGGGGTGGCAAGAACAGGTCGTTCTGCCCCTGCCCAGCCCATCCTTGTCTCCCAGGTGTGATCTCTGTGCTCTACTCACCCACGGCCTTCTTCGCCCTGAGCCAAGGCCCCCTTCCCCACCTCGCCGACGAACTGCTGCTGCTCATCCAGCCCCTCTCGGTGCTGACCTTCCACCTGGACCTGCTCTTTGAGCACCACCACCTCTCCGTGGACGTCCGGCCCTTGTCCCGGCGGTTGGAGTCTCCGCTGTCCCCTCCCCGTCACCCCGTTCCAGCTCGGGGGGCCGCGTCCCCGGAGGGCCGGGGCGGTGCTGCCGGGAGCAGCCTGGAGGATGAGACCCCCCCTGGGAGGGCGGGGGGTGCAGGGGGCAGCACGAGGGCCCGGCCCCAAGCGACCATGGGTGGGCTGGTCCCTGCCCCCCCAGTGGGGGCTGCCCTGCACCAAACCCTGCAGCACGTGCTGCGCTGGGGGGACCAGCTCAGCCGCGCTTTGCGGGGAGCTGAGGGACCCCCGCAGAGCCACGGGCCCGAGGAGGGCCCTGGGGGCACCGGGACCGGCCTCAGTGGCTGGTGGGGCCAGCTGAGCCAGTCCTCCAGGATTTACAGTGCTCCCAGCAAGGAGAAGTTCCCCTTGGTGTGGTGGATGAAGCTGCGGGGGGCTGCGGGGGATCCCGGCCCCGGCCAGGTTGTGCAATCCCAAACGTCCCTGGGCGAGGCTGGAGGGACAGAGCTGCAGCTCCTACAGACCAAAGCTGTCCCTGAACGCTCCGGCCCAAAGCCCAGCAGCAGCACTGACACCCTGGGGACCTCTTCCCCTGAAGACCTCATCCTGCCCACTGGAGCTGGAGCACCCAAGCTGGATGATCCCACTGCTGGAGAGAAGCTCCTGGATCTTTCCCCAGAGCCTTGTGCCAACGGGAACCCGGCAGCACCTTCTGGCCCAGGGTTGGGTGGTCCTGGTCCTGACAAGGGCAGCTGGCTGGGCCGGCTTTTTGGAGCCACCAGCCCCTCATCCAGGAGCTTCCCCCCCAGTCCTGACACCATCTCGACCAGGTCCAGGTAAGACCCAGCTGGGGCAGGCAGAGGTGGGAAGTGGTGTTTGCTGAGGAAAGGTTTCTGTCCCATGGAGAGCTCCCCACTGGCCTCTCAAGGGTCTTTTACTGCCCCTTGTCCTGGGTTTGTGCTCCTGGGATTAGGGAGTGTCCCAAGTGCTGCTGCCATTGCTCCCAGTCCTGTGGAGCAGCAGCAGCTCCTGGTGGTGCTTTGTCGGGCCCTTCCCCACCCCAGATCAGCAGAACAGTCTGAGCAGGGCGGTGCAGGATGGAAAAGCTCCCAGGTGAGCTTGTGGCTGCCTTTGCTTTGTGGTAGGAGACCGTCCCACTGGCTGTCCCCCAGCCCTCGAGTCCTGGCCGGGGTGGTGAAGGGGCTGGCACCCGACAGGACCCGCGCTCAGGAACAGCCGGAGAGGAGCACGGCCCCCGCTCCCCAGGCCCAGAGGTGAGGCAGGACATGGTTGTATCCAGGGCTGGGAAGCTGGTGGTGGGTTTTTCTGGGTGGGGGGGAGCTGGGGCTGCTCCCAGACAGGGCCTGGGGGTCCCACACAAGGCCTGAGGGTCCCACACATCTCTCTCTAAGTGAAAGGCACCGCTCCACGTCTCCCACTCTGTGCCTGCACCCCCCGAGGATCCCCATCTCCTGCTGAGCTCTGGGGGAGCCCGTGGCTCTGCCCACCTGGGAGAGGTTGTTTTTCCCAGATATTTTTGTGGGGAATTTTTTAGCATTTTCCCGTGGGCTTTGTGGATTCGTGGCAGCTCCTTTGGGGCAACCCTGTGACAGCTCTGGCCGGGTCATGGCAGATCAGATCAGCAGCAGTGCTGTGTCTGAGAGAGCAGGGCGGGTGTGTGGCCACCCCAAACCGTGTTTGGCTGCTTCCCTCCTCCCCAGTCCTCGCTGGCCCTGGCCCTGATGTCCCCACCCCCTCTGCCCTGGAGCTGCTCCCACTGCACTCCCCATCCCGGGGTCTGCTCAGCAGGACATCCCTTGCTCAGATCCCTCCTCAGATGCCACCTCTGCCTAAGGAGGGGTCACCAGCTCCTCACATGAGCATCAAACCCCCCCTGAATGCTGTGGGAGCCTTGGGGGTCCTCGGGGTCCCTGGGGAGGCGAGTCCCCGATGGTGATTGTGGTGCAGGGCAGTTCGGGCACTGTGCGACCACACGGGCACCGCCGACGGGCACCTGAGCTTCCAAAAAGGGGACATCCTGCAGCTGCTCTCCACCGTGGATGAAGACTGGATCCGCTGCTGCCATGGAAACAGCACCGGCCTCGTTCCTGTTGGTTACACGTCCCTGATTTTGTGAGGAGGCGGAGGAGACCCGAGGAAGCGGCTGAGCTTGGCGGAGCGGGTGCCGGCTCCGGGAAGGGATGTCTCCTGCCGCGGCTTCACCACTTCCAGGGCTTTATCACCCTCGGGGCTTCACCACCTCTGGGGCTTCACCACCTCTGGGGCTTCACCACCTCTGGGGCTTCACCACCCCCGGGGCTGGCAGCTCACAGGGGACCCGGCCCTGCGCCCGTCACTGCTGCTCCTCCGCATGACGTCCCCGTCTGCCGGCACCGCTCCGGGACCCTCCCCGGGAACTGCTCTGGCTCACGGTTCCTCAGCTGCTGCCCACGCCTGTGCCAGGCCGGGGACGAGCCCTGTCCCTGCCTGGGCACTCACAGCCCTGTGTGTTATCTCCATGCCATCCTGTCTTGCCACTGCTGCCACCTCCACGTGTCCCGCTCTGCCCCGGTGGCCCCGGCCGGCCCCGCGCTGCCCCAGCACTCTGTACATAAGTTGTAACCACAGGAATGAGCTTGTTCCACTGGGAAAAGGCTGGAAATAAAGGTTGTGACTCACGTGTCCGCCTGTGTGAATGGATCACTGGGGCTGAGAGGGCTGGGAACGGCCACGTGGCTCATCCCGCTGTGGGTGGGCCGGGCTGGCCACGCTGGAGATGCTCCCGTGGGAGCAGCCGAGGGGTGCCAGGGCTGTGCTGGTGCTGGGATAGCAGCCAGGGAGCGTGGGGAGGCCTCACACCCCGGCAGAAGGTGCCCAGGCTCCTCCACAGCGTGGGATGAGGCGACTGCAGCCAGGAATAGCCCTGGAGAAACACTCGCCAGTTTGGCTGCTGGGGAGCAGCCCCACGCACTGGGAGCTGCACAGTGCTGGGAATGGTCCAGGTCGGTTGTTTCGGTTGTTTGTTCAACTTCAACTAATCCTCTCACTGCCACGGGATGTCAGGAGGGGCTGGATGGCTTCGAGTTTTATTTTTTTTTCATTTTTTTTCATTGCTTGTGATGTCACCCCAGGACTCACAGTTCGCACCGGGCTCCCCAGTAAAAGAGAGACGTGGCCGTGCCGGGGAGCGCCCGGGGAGTGGCCACACAAGGGCCTCTGCTCCCTCCCATGGCCAGGACCCACATTTCACCCCTCTGAGCTCCCGTTTGGGTGGCAAAGAACCGCTGTGTCAGCGCCCGGGCTGGGACCTGCTGTCAGGACAGAGCCGCTCTCCTTTTATTCTGTTCTCCTTCTCGCTTCCCTCTCTGGAATTTTTACTCTCAGACGAGGGACATCATATCCTAATTGGAATGTTACTCCACTCGCCTTGAGGAGGTTTGATTGAAACCCACAGCTGCTCCTGGACTTGGAAATGGGGTCACACCAGGAGGGGAAGGAGCCAGGCGGTATTTCTATTTTTTTTTTTTTTAATTAAACAGCCCTGCAAGGCTTGGCTGGAGCCTCGGGTTTAGAAGGAAGGTGAGTGTAGGGGTCAAGCCCAGCGTTTTCATGGCCATAGAGAGTCAGGCACCAGGGTTTACATCCTGGGAACAGAATTTGTGGATTTAATGGTTCCTGTCAGGACTGTGGTCATGCACCCCCCAACCCCACATGGGGACTGTGCTGTCGTTGTCCCTCCTGCCACTTCTGCACCACAGCAGAGCCACTGGCACCAGATTAAATCCTCCAAAGTGCCACCACCCACTCAGCACGTGGGTGTTTGGGAGCTGGGGCAGCGCCTTGGGAGAGTGGGAATTGGAGCTGGAGTGCAGCAGGAGGTCAAGCCAGGGCAAGGACAGACCCTCAGAGCCCTGGGATCGTGGAATCAAAGAATCATGGAATTGTTAAGGCTGGAAAACACCTCCAGGGTCACCGAGGTGCCCCATCCCCACCTTGTCCCCCAGCCCAGAGCACTCAGTGCCATGTCCACTCCTTCCCTGGACACATCCAGGGGTGGGGACTCCAAACCTCCCAGGAGCCCATTCCAATCCTTAACAACCCTTTCCAGGAGGAAATTCCTCCTCATGTCCAACCTGCCCCTCCCCTGGCACAGCTGGAGGCTGTTCCCTCTCATCCCATCCCTTGTTCCCTGGCAGCAGAGCCTGATTCCCCCTTGGCTCCCCCCTCCTGTCAGGGGGTTGCAGAGCCAGAAGGTCCCCCCTGAGCTTCCTTTTCTCCAGGCTGAGCCCCCCCAGCTCCCTCAGCTGCTCCTGCTGCTCCAGCCCCTTCCCTGGACACGCTCCAGCCCCTCCATGTCCTCCTTGTCATGAGAGCCCCAAAACTGACCCCAGAATTTGAGGTGCCCGGCACTGCCCTGGCCCTGTGGCCACCGTGGCTGCTCCAGAGGAGGTGCCACTGCCCTCCCTGCCCACCTGGGCTCACGTCCAGCCTCTGTCACCAGCACCTCCAGGGCCTTTCCCAGCCCCTCTTCCCCCAGCCTGGAGCGTTCCACGGGGTTATTGTGACCCAGGGGCAGCTCCTGGCCCTTGTCCCTCACCCCGTGGATCCAGCCTGTCCAGATCCACCCTGCCCTCTGACACATCCCCACCTGCCACGGCAAAGAAAACCCCCCGAGCCAGCCGTAGGAAAAGATTTTTTTTCCATTTAATACTAGACTCTCAGGATTGAGATGCAGGCTTTTTATGCAATTACATCCAATGTTAAAATTGGTAATACATAATTTACAAAGATTAACATCAAAACAATGATCTATTTAGATATGCTTTGTAAAAAGGAAATATATTAGCAGCATTTATTTTCAGCAATCACACAGCCTACACCCATGCAGACTAAGGTTCAGCTCTATTTGCAGTAACGTAGTGCTTCCTGGCTCCGGCGGCGATCCTGGGGACACAACGGGTCTGCTCAGTATTATAAAATAACCGAAAAATAAAAAAAGTCATTAATTTCTACACCAGTAAGAAAAAACAAGTCTTTTGCACTTACCTAACATTTGATTGTCTAAAAAACATTTCGTTTAGTCTTTCAACAAAAGAAAGATAAAATGACAGAGCTAGTGTCTCGCTTCTGTACGCACTTTATTTTTTTTATTTTTTTTTTTAAAAACTTTTTAGTGTTTAACACCATTGGAGACAATGATTTTTTTTTTTTTTTCTGTTTGAAACTAAATGAGACAACTCGAGGGTCTGGACATGCGATATTCCTACTACACGCACGAGTATTTTATACTCAGGGTTCCTGGTACTGTACAGTGCTTCTCTACAGTAAGAAAATATTCCAAACTATTTTCTTATTTCTTTTTTTTTTTTAATAAAATATTTTTTTTTTCTCAAAGGGGTTTTTTTTTTCCTTTCTTTTTTTTTTTTTTTTTTTTTCCCTTTTTTTTTTCTTTTTTTTTTTTTCCTTTTTTTTTTTGTGGTTGTTGTTCCTCCTCTTTTGAAATCAACACATAAAAGTTAATGGAATGAGTCATGTTCCACTAAGAGTAAAATAATTATAATAATAACAAGAATGTACAGTAGGACGAGCTTGGTCCATAAAAAGGAACATGTAACTACGGTATTGCTTTACATCCACGCAGCAGATATATACAACTTGGCACATTAAAAACTGGATTTCTTATAAGAACACCTAAAACAGGACTGTTTATATGCATGTGTACGTCTGAGACAGGAAAGCAAAGCCACGTCCAGGGGCAGCGGGTGCCTCCCACCCCCTCATCCCGCTCCGGGGGGATCCAGGGTGTTGGGATAACGGGGGTGGGAATGGTGTGGGACCCCTGGCCAGGACGTTCAGCTGTCCACCAGCACACGAGGGTAGTGTTAGCATTGATATATTCTACAGCTCACGACAAACACTCGCTCGGATACTGCCTGACGGGCACGGAGTGAAGGGTTCCTTGGGTTTGGATTTCTTCTTTTTTTTTTTTTTTTTTTTCCTTTTTTTTTGTCTTTTTTTTTTTCTTTTTTTTTCCTTTTTTTTTTTTTTTCCTTCCCAACAGGTTTTTTTAAATTTGCACAACACACGAGACACACGAGAAAACCACAGCTTATCCAAAAAAAGAACCAACGGCAACGGCGGCGTCAGGATCCGACTCGCTTTTTATAAAACTCCTCTGCAGAAAAAAAGTGGTGGTGGGGGAAAAAACCCAAAAGAACGAAAACAACCCCCAAAAAAAACCCCTCACGCCCCGCCCCTCCCTCCCCCCAGCCCTGCACAGCCTCATCCCAGCGCTCCTGCCCCTGCCCCTGCCCCTGCTCCTGCCCCTGCTCCTGCCCCTGCCCCTGCTCCTGCCCCTGCTCCTGCCCCTGCTCCTGCCCCGCTCTCCCGGGGCCTCTGGAAGCTCCTCCCTGGCCCAGAGCACAGGGACCGTCCCACGGCGACCCCCGGGCTTGCTCTTCTTGGAACTTGTGCAAATCAGAGGCTTTTTTGGGGCAGCCTTTCACTCTGAGCCACTGGGCCTCTCCCCCTCCCCTCTGGATTCCCTTCCCTGGCGGTGCTGGTACAACCACAGGTTCTCAGTGACCATGGGGAACAAACACCCCCCTCAGAGTAACTCACTCCTTTTTTTTTTTCCTTTCACATCCCCAGGTTTTTTTTCTCTCTTTCCTTTTTTTTTTTTTTATTTTTTTTTTTTTTTTTTTATTATTTTTTTTTGTGTTTGTTTTTTCCTCTGAGTGGGAATATCAAGCAAAAAATAAATTAAATTTGACCATCCTGGACAATATAACCACGAGGTTTCCTCAGTACCTAACATCAATACAAGGCACGCCCACCAACACACACACCAAGAGCACTGCAGAGCAGGGCAGGGCGACGCCCCGGCCCCTTTAAGTGCTACTGTTTGTAGTTCTGTCAGTTCGCTGCCGCCTCCTCCCCCTGGGCCGGCACGGAGGAGGTCGGGCCGCGGCCCTCGGGGCTCGGCAGCCCCCCCAAGTCACAGCCCCAGAGCTGGGGTGGCCCCGCTGTCACTTCCTGAAGCTGCTCTCGGGGATGCTCAGGGTGCGGCGCCGCAGTTTCCTGCCCGATCCCTCCTCCAGCAAGTACGTGACGTCGATGGCTGCAAGGAAACACAGGCCCGGGGTGAAAAAGGGGGATTGGGAATTGCTGCACCCGCGGTAAGGGGGGAAAACACCCCCTGGAATGTCGAGTCCAAGCTGGGACCCATCCCCACCCTGCTGAGGGCCACGTCCAGCCCTGTCCTGAACACGAGGAGCAGCTTTCCTGTTCCTTTATTCCTGGTTATTTGAAGGGTATTTCCATCCACAGTGGTATCCAATACCCAAATATATCCAAAACACCCAAGACTGAATTTAGCCCTGAGCCATGGCTGGACCAGACAACCCCAAAGACCCTCCCAGCCCCAGTTATTCATCAGTCCATGACTGTCTGGGCATTGCCAGGACATGGAAGAGACTGGACAGGGCTCACCCCAGGCTTTAAACTGAAAGCAGAGACACATTTAACCAGAGCACCCACAGCTCAGACAACACCTCCAGCAGGTGCTCAGAACCCAAGGAAGGCTCATAAACAGTCAAGAGAGACTCTCCAAATTCTCTTCTTTGGCATATCTGTTAGTTCCTCAGTTGTGAACATGGGATGATAGGGGAGGGTTATTAAAATATTATACAAAAATATTATTAAAAATATTATACAAAAATATTATACGAAAATATTATACAAAACAGTGTCAAGTGGTAAGAAATTTCCCTTGGGTTTTAACTGGATTTCTGTTGCAAAGGAAAATGTGGCTGCAAAAAAACCCACCTGATTGTTCCTAATGCCCACCAGCAATAAACTAATTAATTTTAAACAAACAAATAATTTTTGTTTAAATAATAAATAAATAAATAATTTTTAAAATAAATCACAATAATTTTACCAACACAGTGCCCAGCAAAGCAAACCCAGACCTGAGCCTGAACTCTCACCGTTTTTCCCTGGGATTTTCTCTAGGAGGTTGAGCAGGATCTGGTTCAGCCTCTCCCTCTGGAGGTGCCTCCTCTCCTCGGGGCTGCAGAGCTGCCTCGTGTCTGAGGGGGTCTCCTCCCCCTTCTTCTCTGCCTCACAGCCCTCGCTGGGCACCGGCTCCTTGTCGGGCTCCTCGGGGCCGGGCAGCTCCCCTGGCACCTGCTCTGGGGCTCCCAGCACCTCCTCCATCAGGGGCAGAGCGTCCTCCTCTTGGTTTAAGTCTTTGATCTGTGGTTTTGAGCGATCTGATTTCCAGGATGACCTGGAGGAGAAGGGTTTAAAGAGGTTTTTTCAGACCCTCACCTAAGAGGCCGATTCCCGGCAAGGCCAGGACTGCTCTCTGGGGCTCATCACTTCCCTCAGTCCCTGCACCCATCACACCCCCAGGTCCCCCCCAGCCTTGTCTGCACCCCACAAACGCAGCTGTGACAAACAAAAGGCTTCTTATTTCCATTTGGGAAGGTTTTTATCTCCAGAAGCTCAGCCCGGCCCTTACTGGGGCTTTCCTGGAACAGCCACGGCCCTCGGAGGGTGTTTTTACAGCCTCTGACAGACATGGAACAGCACAACTGGGATCTGGGCTCCTCCATGTGGGAAGGAGGAGCCTCCTCTGCTTGGGCAGCTCCACACTCAGCTGCTTTTGCTGACTTTCAAATGGCTCCTGTTCTCTTCCTGATGTGCATTATTAAGGAACACTTCTCTAGGCTCTCCCTCCTCCCTTGTTCCCTTTTATCTCTCTGGAAGCTTAGAGAGCTTTAAATAATTTAAACTCCTGGTTTCCACAACTCCCAGGGGAAATGGGCAGGAGGAGAGTGAACACCACAAACAGGATTCTCTCATCTCTTCTCCCCAAACAATCTGGGAGGTGACACTCACCTGCCTCCGTTTCTCTTGTAGTTGTCTGGCACATAATGAGGCTGCAACAGCAACAAAGACTGTGGTTAATACCAAAGCAAATTCACAGTGGAAGAAAGTGCTGGTCTATCAAACACTCTGGAAATACCAATGCAGGACACCCTGGGAATGCTGGTGTGTCTCACACATCAGACAACTCCAAAGGAGAAAGAATAATCACGTAATAAGGACAAATCAGAGCCAGACTTACTCGATTTTTCCTATCTTCTAAATAAATTTCAAGCCACAGACCATCATGGTACAAATCCCCTTTGCTTTCTGCACAGCACAAGCTTGGAACCACCTCCAAAGCCACTACAAAAAGCTCTGCTCCAGGGAGAACAGAAGGTTTGCAGATCTCTGTGCTCAGACAGGGCAGTGCTGCCCTGGAGACCATCTCTGAGCTCACCCATCCCCACCCCTTCAGCACCTCTTTGCCTCTCAACTGCAGGTTCTGTTACACTCAGTTTTCTTTCCCAGCTTGCTTTCAAGCCAGCTTTTCCCCCAGACTGTGCATGCTGACAAAATCATGGAATTGTTAAGGTTGGAAAAGCCCTCCAAGATCATCCAGCCCACTCTGTGCCCCATCCCCACCTTGTACCCCAGCCCAGAGCACTGAGAGCCACAACCAGCCCTTCCTTGGACACCTCCAGGGGTGGGGACTCCAAACCTCCCTGGGCAGCCCCTTCCAACACCTGACAATCCTTTCTATGAAGAAATTCTTCCTGATGTCCAACCTGACCCTCCCCTGTCGCTGGGAGCAGAGGCTGATCCCCACCTACGGGCTCAGCTCCCTTGGGCTCACCAAGCTTCCTTCACCAACACTCAGGGGCTTTCCAAAACCCTGTCCAGCCTTCTAACGCCAGGTAAGGGAGCTGAGAGAACCCCCACTTACTGAGAAGTCCCTCTTGGGAGTGAGTTTCTTGGGGAAGTGGTCGAAGGCGTAGGGCTTGGTGCACACGGGGTAGCGGTTCCGGTGGATCTTGTAGAAGAGGTGAGCTGACTTGTCCAGGCGGTAGTCACAGATGTACACATCCTGCTCCTTCACCCCCTTGGGCCTCCCTGGGGGTTCAGGACAAAGCACACAGGAAAGAACAGCCATCAGGTTCAGGGGGAAACACGTGCTTTGCCCCAGCCCAGCACTGGAGTGTTGGAGTGTCCCCGTTTGCCCTCCTCTGGAACCACAACAGGACACGCTGCTGGTTCAATTCCAGGGGAGAATCCACACACTCTGATCAAACAGCAGCCAAACTTCCACAAAAACAATTATCCACTGCCATCACTTTCTCTTCCCTGCCCACCACAATTCCAGCAGTGTTGTCCCTCTTAAAACAGGAATCCACTGTAAAGCCACTGTGTGTCCTCAGCTCCAGAACGAGTAAACATCCCCCACAGCCTTTGGACAGCAGGATTGTTCCAGTGCACGTCCTGGTTCCTGCTGGGGTAAAGTGAATTTTGCCCCAGTAGCTGGTTCAGCTGTGTCTGGGATGAGGATAATGCTGGTGACACCCTGATGTTTGGTTGGTGCTCAGAAGTTCTTGGCCCAGGCACTGGATGGGGACTGTACTGTGCTTCCAGGGAATTATTCATGGAATTATGGCATGGTTTGGGTTGGAAAGGACTTAAAGACCATTTTGTTCCACTCCCTGCCATGGGCAGGAACAACTTTCACTAGCCCAGGTTGCTCCAAGCTCCATCCAACCTGGCCTTGGACACTTCCGGGGATGCAGGGGCAGCCACACCTTCTCTGGGCAACCTGTGCCAGGGCCTCCCCACCCTCACAGGGAACAATTTCTTCCCTATATCTAACCTGAATTTCCTCTCATCTAACCTAAATTTCCCCTCTTTCAGTCTGAAGCCATTCCCCCTTGTCCTGTCACTCCAGTCCCTCTCCAGCTTCCTTGTAGCCACTTCAGGTACCGGATACCTCTCTCTTTCTGCAATCTCCCTTTCCATTACTGCTATTATTATTATTATTATTACATTTTGCTTTATTTCAGTCAGCTATTCCTATCCCAACCCCTGGGATTTCACCTTTTCCCAGCCCCCCCTCTCATCCCACCGTGGCCGCTCTGAGCTGCCGACGGGGGTTGAACCACGACAGCCCAAATTCCCGGAGCCGTGTCCCGTGTTCTGGGCTCACCTTTGCAGTAGGTGTACAGGTCCAGCACACAGCACGTGCCCACCACGGCCTCCAGGGGGATGATTTCGTAGAGCGGGACCCGGAAGAGCTCGTTGTGGTAGAACTTGCGGGACGGGGAGTGGTGGGTTTCGTGTGGACGGAAATAGTGGTGGCCGAAGGCAAAACGCTCCTCCCTGGGGGGGAGAAAAGGGAGAGGGGACAGAAATGAGCCCCTGGTACAACTTCACTTCATGCCCTTCTCCATTCTGAATTCCCTCTCTTGCACTTTGGCAATGACTGTGATGGGAAGTGGAGTCACCCCTGCAGTCGTTTGTGGGTGGGCAGGGCTTTGGTCACAGAAAAGATGGTTCAGATCTGATTATCCTGCTCATCCTGTGTGCCACGGGATGTGAGAGCAGCACAGAGCACAAGACAGACACCCTGGGAGGTTACAGAGCAGCACAATCCCTTTGCTGGTTTGCACATAACAATTTCTGGGGCTCCCTTTGCCTTGTGTCTCGTTTCTGTTCCCATCAAACACCCCCGGCGTGGTTTCCATGGGCACAGCTGTGACTGACTGTGACTGTGACTGACTGTGCTGCTGTCACAGGCACTGAACCACCTCACAGCTGCCACTGGGAACCCTCAGCCTGCTCCAACACTGAGGAAAGCCCATCAGCTTGTACCTCAAACCTCCAAGCTCCCACAAGCACAAGCAGAGACAGGTGAATCCCCTTTGCACCCGCACCACGTGCTCACTCCTGCCTTTTTAAGCCATGACAGGACTTCCATGGAACCCCTGTGCCCTGACAGGTGGGGTGTGTGGGGGATGAACTCACTTCTCGTTCTTCCAGAGCTTCTCAATGCGGAAGATGTCGAGTTTGTCCCTGTTGATGTGGGACAGCAGCCGGTACGACTGACGCACGGGGTGCCCGTCGGGGGTCCTGCGGCTGTCTCTCATCAGGTACACACAGTCACCTGGCACAGGGTGGAACAAAACACACACCTGTGAAGGGCTGGGCGTGTTCCCAGCTCTCCAAAACCAGAGGAGCAAATAAAGGTGTCACCAGAACCAACACAACAGGTCCCTGATGTTGGATTATACAGAACGATGCAAACCCACTGCAGAACCTGCAAAGGCCATGGTGATGTTTCTCACAACAGCTTTACAGAGGAAATACCTTTAACTTTCCATGCCCAGACTGAAAACAATCTGTAAGGCATCAAAATCCACGATGACAGACCAAAGCACATGGAACAAAGTCAGCTGTGATTAGGAAAATGTGTAGGAATTAGCGGTGGCTTCAATGTTTAAAGAATAAATCTTTGAGAGAGAAGATACTCAGAGGGAAGATTATTATTGAGAAAATAAATCCTGGCCTGACAAGCCCCAAGCCTTTACTTATTCCAGCAGAATTCCAATGAGATGCAGATGAAAGGCAGAGAATGCAAAAAGGGCTGAACAAAATGGCACCGCTGGCAACTCAAAAAGTCTTTGCCAAGTTCAACCCCTAAACAGGTCCCTAAACTTCTCTTTATCAATTCTGTCCCACGAGTGAATTAACTCTTTACTTTTCTGCTCTGATCTGTGAAATCACAGAATCTCAGAATGACCTGGGTTGGAAGGGACCTTAAAGACCCCCTCCTTCCACCCCTGCCCTGGGCAGGGACACCTCCCACCAGCCCAGGCTGCTCAGAGCTCCATCCAGCCTGGCCCTGGACACTTGCAGGGATGGGAAGAGCTTCCATCTCTTGTTATTTACCTCTCAAGGAACAAAAACCTGGGAGGTCCCAAGTCATAAAAAGAATGGCACAGTCACTCTGTTACTTTGTGCATAAAAATTTCTGATGCTCCCTTGGCCTTTTTGACTCATGTAGAACATTTTTCTTCTGTTTTCATTAAATTGCAATGACTCCTGGGTTTTTTCCCCCTGTTTCTTTTCCCCGGGTTTTGGGTATGTGCAGTTGTGGCTGTTTTCCTTCCATGGATATTGCTGTTATTCATTAGCAGGTTCTGTTGCTGTAACTTCCATAACTTAGGAACAAAATTCCAGGGAAATGTGGCCTCAGGTCCATCAACACCTCAGTTTTGTTATAACCAAGTTCAGGATTAGAGTGAAGGATGAGTAATTCTATTTTCATAAATATATTCTCACTTATCAATCTGGTCTAAGTGTAAAAGATGCTTCTAAGGACTCCTCACGTGCAAAAATCACTTTTAGGTTTGATATTGTCCCTGTTGCTGTAACAGTGGAGACAAAACATTATGGAAAAATATAACCTCTAAGTTAAACCAGAGGGGATGAGGTTCCACACAGGCACTGCCATGGAGCCAGCTCTGAAACCTTTGGGATAACCAGGATTCCTAGTAAACAAACAGTAACTTGTAGGAAGTTGTAGGAAGGAGAAAGGGAGTTTTATTCCAGCTGGATGAAGTACAAAATGGGCTGAAGACAGACTGACACAAACCTGCACACAGCACAGGGCCAGGCTGGGGATGAGCCTGTGCTCACCCACTGCAGCAGCTCTGAGAGTCAGGGAATCATGGAATGGTTTGGGCTGGAAGGACCTTAAAGCTGACCCAGTCCCACCCCCTGCCATGGGCAGGACACCTTCCACTAGCCCGGGCTGCTCCAAGCCCCGTCCAACCTGGCCCTGGACACTTCCAGGGATGGGGCAGCCACCTGGGCAACCTGTGCCAGGGCCTCACCACCCTCACAGGGAACAATTTCTTCCCAATATCCCACCTAACCCTGCCCTCTTTCAGTCTGAAGCCACTCCCCTTGTCCTGTCACCCCAGTTCCTGATGGACAGTCCCCTCCAGCTTCCCTGCAGCCCCTTCAGATCCTGGAAGGAGCTCTGAGGTCTCCACACAACCTTCTCTTCTCCAGCCTGAACATTTCCACCTCTCCCAGCCTGTCTCCATAGGAAAGAGGCTCCAGTTCCCTTATCAACTTCGTGGCCTCCTCTGGACTTGTTCCAACAGTTCCATGTCCTTCTGATGTTGGGGGCAGCCTGGACACAGTGCTCCAGGTGAGGTCTCATGAGAGCAGAGCAGAGGGGCAGAATCCTCTCCCAGGCCTGCCTGGATGTGCCTGGGATTGTCCCAGGCCAGGGGTAGGACCTTGCACTTCACTTGGTTGAACTCCATGAGCTTCACATGGTCCCACCTCTCCAGCCTGCCCAGGTCCCTCTGGATCCATCCCTTCCCTCCAGCATGGTGATCACAGCACACAGCTCAGTGTCTTATTACTACCTGAACTAAAGCTGGGATAACTTCCTTTCACAGCACTAAGGGGAACTTTCACAGAAATTAGGGAGGTGGGTTCCATAAAAGACTCATGAAGAGGTCCATGCTGAGAGCAGCTGCTGGCCCCAAGCAGAATGTAAATAAAGCCATTTAATTTTAAACCACCTAGTTTTAAATGAGCTGTTTTCAACCCTTCTTCCTGACCTCTTCCAGGAGAACAAAGCAAACCCAGCACTTCTTGTGCCTGACTGAAACAGGAGCACTCAGGAAGAGATGCACACAAATGCTCTCCAGCCTAAAGGATCAGGAAAGATGATTCCAATTCCAGCTTATCCAGAGGTTCCTGACTATGAACCAGCTGCCCCTCTGCCCCAAAAAGGGGAAGAAACACAGCAGGTGTTGCTGGTGCCTCGGGGGTGATGACAAGGGGCAGTTCCTGGCTCTGTGGGTTTTCCAGGATCCATTCTGACTCCAGTTTATCAACTCCTATCTGAGGCAGAACTCCGTGTTCCCTCTGCAGGATGTGATGGACCAGCTGATCAGATCTAGACCCATCATCTCCTGGGTTTAGGTGCTGCGGAATTTTGGCAGAGAAATATGTGGTGTAACCCAACAACCTCCAGCAGAATTGCCAAGCAATCAAAAAACAAGTTCTCTGACAGTGGACTGAGGGGCCCTCCCTGAGACCCCTCTGAAGGAGAGGGATTTGATCACAGCAGAGTGTGCCCACTCACACAGCTGCAAACTTTTCACCCCTGTTCCTCCAAAACATCAGCTCTCAAGCTTGGAAGTGGCAGAGAAGTCCAGGGTGCAGCTCACCCAGGCAGGCTGGGGGCCCCAACTGTGTTTCCAGGCTTTTTCCAATACACAACATCCAGGAAAAATGTAAATCCACACACCTTCCTGTGTGTAAGGCCATGCTTTTGATTCAGAATGTGTGATTAGGGGGCCTTTTACAAATCAGAGGGAGTAAAAAGCTGTTTCTCCCACTGTTTAGGGCGCCTGATACACCCTCAGCACAGCATGTCCTGTGGCTGTGCCTCAGAACTTTGGGTGGGGAACTCGAGACCAGCAATGAATCCACGGATTTTCCGTCCTCCTGCTGGAGTTGTGTGTTCCTTCCCAGCACCTTCTGCTTGTACAACTTGCTTAATCTATCCCCTGTACCTGCAGAGGCATTTGGGGCCCAAGAGTGGCAGTTTGGTCCCCTCTGTCCCCTGCTGATGGTACACAGGGCTCAGCCACAAGAAGGGCATTTCCCTCACTAAAGGACATTCCCTCATTAAAGGACATTTCTCTAATTAAAGTCACCAAGATCAGATCAGAGGTACCCGAGTAAAATCCAATGTGTCATGACAAAAATGCCCTCAGTGCTCTGAATGCCTGGAAGATGCCACAAACCCCAGATCAAATGTCACCCATTCCATAAGAAAACATGAAATCCAGCTCTGACACAGCCCTTGGAAGTGAGTTACTCTCCAGCAAAAAACCCCATGAGAAACCCAGTGGCTGAACTCTGGACAGGACAAGTGCAGAGCAACCACCACCAAGGAGGACTGAATGAAACCCCAGAATCCTGCAAATGGGATAAAGGATATGCTGTTCTCTGACCCTTTTTTTTTTTTTTTAATTCTCCACTTTCCTGAAGTCTCTTCTATTCCCCTCTAGCAAACATATCAGCTGGTTTTACTCATTTAAGAGTAGCTCCTTCATAATGATAAAGGTTTTTTTCTAACCTTGTGTGTTATCTGTAGGATGAATTTAAAAAGTACTTATCAGTGAACTGAATTATGTGGCTGTGGCAGCTGCCTGGGAGAGATTTGGGGCTTCAGAGCACTGTCCAGAGAGATAAGCTTTAGGGAACACACAAGCAACGAGCTGAGTGTTTTAATGACCATTCTGCACCAAAATACTGAAGGTCTAACAGCCTTCTTGGCCTTTACTTCTAAATGTTAACTACCAGCAGTTGGCTCAGCATCTTCCTCCCCTGGCCAGAGCAATCTGCACTCAAGGTAATTAACATTTCTCCATCAACAGCTTGTGAGAGCTTTCACTGTGTGTCATTCCCAGCATCACAGAGAGCGGCTTCCACTTGTGAAAAATGAGAGGATTTTTGACAGGGTGATGCCAGAAACCCCTGCCCACTCTGGGGGAAAGCCCAGCATGTACCTTGGCGGAGCAGCAGGTCGTCCCTCAGCAGGCAGATGTAATAAACACAGCCAGGCTGGGCATAGTGGGGCCGAGGGATCATGGGGACCTCCTGCAGGGAAACACAGAAAAGGGAGGGAATCCCGAGCTGCCCAACATCATCAGTCCCAAACTGGGGCTGAAACCCTTTTGGAAACATGCAGAGAAGGACTGACCCCTCCCGGGACTGAACCCAAACCAAGGCAGACACAGGAAGGGAGAAACTTAAGAAGTGAGAAAAATTAGGAGAAATTAAGAAAGTGAGAACCCAGCCTTTACCAACCCCAGTAAATACAAATGCAGGAGCTGCTTTAGTTGATAACTGTGTTAAGGAAGGAGAGTTTACCCTGCTCACAGCCCGAGGTTCACACTGCTCACACAGGTAGTGCTCCACATCTGAGTTCACACCCATGCAGTCACAGTGCTGCCAGACCTGGGGAAACAGGCACAGCCCAGCTCAGTCAGAGAGTCCTGGGACAGGCTGTGTGTACAAGCTGCCTTTTCTCAAAAAACATTAAGGAGAGCAAGACAATAAGCTTCAGAAAGGAAAGTCAAGGTTTTCTTTGAACTATTTCACAGCACATCAGAAGACAGACAGGATCCCCAGGCAACTGCGTGTGTAAAAGCCCAAAACTGTTGGATTTAATTCCTCTCTCCCAAGGGCAGAAGCTGTGCCAGTTCCAGCTCCCCTACACAGAAATGCAAGTTGCATTTCCTTTGAACACAGAACTTCTCCTCTTTTGGAGAGGAAATGCAGGGCTGGAGAGGTAACTAATGCTCCTGACTACAGAGAAACTGGTAAAAGTCTCACTGGTTATGGAGACAAGAGAGCAGGCTGTGGTTTGGGCTGCCCTGCCTCACCATGCACTTTTCACACTGGATCATGAGCCCCTCGTCCTTCTAAAGGCCACAGATGCAGTGGAAGCCTAAAACTGTGGAAATTCATTTCTCCCTCCCAAGGGCAGGAGCTGTGGCAGTTCCAGCTCCTCTACACAGAAATAAAAGTTGCATTTCCTCTGTGAAAACAGCATCTCCATTTCCTCTGTCGAAACAGCATCTCCTCTCTTCTGGAGAGGAAATGAAGGGCTGGAGAGGTAATTCATGCTACTGACTACTTGGAAACTGCTGGTCATGGAGAAAAGAGAGCAGGCTGTGGTTTGGGTTCCCTTTTCACACTGGATCATGAGCCCCTCTTCCTCGTAGAGGCCACAGATGCAGTGGAAGCCCCAAACTGCTGAAATAAATTTCTCTCTCCCAAGGGCAGTTCCGGCTCCTCTACACAGAAATGCAAGTTGCATTTCCTTTGAACACAGAACTTCTCCTCTTTTGGAGATGTAATGAAGGGCTGGAGAGGTAACTCACGCTACTGACTACATGGAAACTGCTGGTCATGGAGAAGAGAAAAAGAGAGAGATTCCATTTTGGGCTGCCCCTACCTCACCATGCACTTTTCACACTGGATCATGAGCCCCTCCTCCTTGTAAAGGTCACAGATGCAGTGGAAGCCTAAAACTGTTGAAATTCATTTCTCCCTCTCAAGGGCAGGAGCTGTGGCAGTTCCAGCTCCTCTACACAAATACAAGTTGCATTTCCTCTGTGAAAACAGCATCTCCACTCTTTTGGAGAGGAAATGAAGGGCTGCTACTGACTACATGGAAACTACTGGTTATGGAGAAAAGAGAGCAGGCTGTGGTTTGGGTTCCCTTTTCACACTGGATCTGCACTTTTCACACTGGATCATGAGCCCCTCATCCTTGTAGAGGCCACAGATGCAGTGGAAGCCCCAAACTGCTGAAATAAATTTCTCTCTCCCAAGGGCAGTTCCGGCTCCTCTACACAGAAATGCAAGTTGCATTTCCTCTGTGAAAACATCATCTCTCTTTTGGAGAGGAAATGAAGGGCTGCAGGGCTAATTCATGCTACTGACTACACGGAAACTGCTGGTCAGGGAGAAGAGAAAAAGAGAGAGACTGCATTTTGGGCTGCCCCTGCCTCACCATGCACTTTTCACACTGGATCATGAGCCCCTCGTCCTTGTAGAGGCCACAGATGCAGCGGATGACGTCCTCGTCCTTCTCGTGCCCGTTGTCCTTGTCGCACACCGAGGTCTCGCTGCTGTCGGCCTCGCTGGCCGTCTCGCCCACGATCTCGTCGATCTGCGCGGCCGCCTCGTGCCGGGCGCTGTAGTAGGCCTTGCGCAGCCGGCACACGTCGCGGCCCGTGGGGGACTTCCTGCCGTAGTATTTCTGAGGGGAGAACACACAAAGAGGGCTTCGTTTCCGAGCCCTGTGTTTTCAGGGAGTGCCCCCGTCCCCACCGGGAGGGGTCTGCCCTGAGCCGCGCCCCAAACACCACACGAGGGGCTGTGGGGTTGAAGGTTGGGCTCGGGGAGCTCAGAGGGCTTTTCTGACCCGGCTGATCCTCTGAAATGTGGGGGACATCTCTCCATCCCACTCCTTATTCTCACCAGGTGGGTGGAGAAGGGATTGAGAAGGACTTGGGAGTGATGGGTGACCAAAAACTCAGCTTGCCCCATCTCTGTGTGCTCACAGCCCAGAAACCAAGGGGATCCTGGGCTGCATCCAAGGCAGAGTGGGCAGCAGGCCCAGGGAGGGGATTCTGCCCCTCTACTCTGCTCTCATGGACCCCACCTGGAATATTGTGGCCAGTTCTGGTGCCCCCAACATAAGCAGGACATGGAGCTGTTGGAGCAAGCCCAGAGGAGGCTACAAAGTTGATAAGGGGACTGGAGCACCTCCCCTCTGGAGACAGGCTGGGAGAGGTGGGAATGTTCAGGCTGGAGAAGAGAAGGTTGTGTGCTGAACTCACAGCACCTTCAAGAGTCTGAAGGGGCTAAAAGGAGGCTGGAAAGGGGCTGTTCCTCAAGAACTGGAGTGACAGGACAAGGGGAATGGCTTTGCAATGACAGATTAAATTTAGGTTGGCTCTATGGAAGAAATTCTTGGCTGTGAGGGTGGGGAGGCCCTGGCACTGGTTGCCCACAGCAGCTCTGGCTGCCTCTGGATCCCTGGAAGTGTCCAAGGCCAGGTTGGATGGGGCTTGGAGCAACCTGGGATAGTGGAAGGTGTCCCTGCCCATGGCAGGAGGGTGGCACTGGATGATCTCTAAGGTCCCTTCCAGCCCAAACCACTCCATGATTCTGTGATTCTCTGACATCTGACACTGAAGAACAAGGTGCTGCTTCCAGAAGGAACTGGAATTTGTTGAGGTGAGCTATTCATGCATGTCCTTGACCTTCTCTCTGCCTGACCTAAGGCAGTCAAAGAGCACATGGATTGCTCTTGAGGGCTCACCAGGAACAGATCAGCACAAGTTCTCCTCCTCCAAGATAATTCTCTTCCTTTGCTACTGTAAGTCAGCAAGAGCACTAAAGGAGGTCACATCCCTGCTCTGAGGCCAGAGGGAGCCTCACCTCTGCATTCCTGAACACCTTCAGCATGTCCCCATCAAAAGCTTCCACAGTTTTGTAGTAGCCAGTCAGGATCTGCTTCTCAATGGTGGCGAGGTCCAAGGGGTCAGAGATCTTCTCGTAATAGTCTGCATTTCTACAGGGGGAACATTGGCACAGTGTCACGTTCATGAGCAATTCCAACCGTGCAAATCCATCAGGGAACGCTCGGGGATGTTCTGGGAAGGCAGCACTTACTTTTTCTTTGGGGGCAGGTTCAGGAGAGGAGCTGCGAGCGCCTGCCTGGAGGAATCTGCAACAGGGACACACAGCTTAGGGACATTCCTGGAGTAAAACTTAAAAATACAAGTAGCTAACATTCAATCTGGGTTAGAAAAAGGCTTTTCTGCTAACTGAGCCATGGGAAATTAAAATGCCTCTGCATTTCTAGATGCTGGTGGCTGCAATCAGACCACAGGTATCAAAATGAAGGAGTGTCCTTGCAACTCTGATTTTTGCCGAAATTTTGAAAAATCAGTTTTAAAGGACAGCAACATATGAGGGTTCTGGTGGCAGAGGAGGGGGTTGAAGATAAAACAAAGTGATTATAGGTAAGCAGGGAAAGAAAAAAAAAAGAGTTCTTCAACATCCCATCTTTTTCTAGTTATCTTCTATTCTGAGAGTCCATTGTTCCAGAGGCTGAAAACGTCCCCGTGGAGATTTTTTTTTTTAAGGAGTGCCAGGTTCACCTTTGTAGGATATGATGCTGTCACATATTTCCTTGAAGATCTGTGCCAGGCGGGCAGCACGAGCCACCTCGATGTTCTCCTCGGCCGCCGCCAAGCGCCGCGTCCGCACCGAGCGGGCCGTCTGCAGGGCTGAGAACTGGGTCATGAACACGTCTGGGGGAGGGCAGAAAAGAGTCACCTCTAAACAAAAAACCCACCAGAGATCAAGTCACAGCACCTCCACCCGTGATTATTGAGATTAACGTGTCTCCCGAGCTGCTGGAGCAGCACAAGGTGTTGGCTGCTGTTCCCAAGTCGGCTCTCGCTGCTCGGGGCTCAACTAAACTTAAATTTTAATCAGTTTAATCAGCTGGTTATTGGTATGTTTTATGTTGCTGGAGCAAATAAAACATGTCATTGAGTTCACCCCAAACACTCACTGCCCACCTTCTCCTGCACCTGCCTGGCTGGGAGGGTGATGGTCCCACCAACGGGGCTCTTTTTGGAGTAGGGTTAATTTTCCCCTGATAGTTGTATTTTGTCCCACTCCCACAAGCAGCTGCATGCCAAAAAGCTCTAAAATTATGAGGATAGATAACAATTTTCAAAGTCAGCACAACTGTTTCTGGTCTAGGGATACAGAGAGCAGGAAACAGCCCCTCTCTGTCAGGGTCCAACCATGGGTGGTCATGGAATCACAGAGTCATGGAACGGCCTGGGTTGGAAGGGACCTCACAGATCCTCTTGTTCCACCCCCTGCCATGGGCAGGGACACCTTCCACTAGCCCAGCTTGCTCCAAGCCCTGGCCTTGGACAATTCCAGGGATGGGGCAGCCACAGCTTCTCTGGGCAACCTGTGCCGGGGCCTCCCCACCCTCACAGGGAAGAATTTCTTCCTCATATCACAGAATTATATCTAGAACCATTTAGAAAAGACCTCCAAGACCAACTTTTGACTGATCAACACCTGTCAACCAGACCATGGCACAATGTTAAACACCACGCTCTGACAGACCCCTCCTGATGAAACACCAGATGTGGCACCTCCTACCAGGATTCAGGAGACCCCTGAGTGCCTTTACCCGAGCAGCATCCCCTGCACATCTTACAACAGGTGTATGGATCTTGTAGTGACCCTACACTGGATTTATACACAGGTTAAACACCACCTGGGTTCCCAGGGCAGCCCCTGAGGAGCCTGTGTGGCCTCACCTGATTTGATGTTCCCGTCATCCCGGCAGATCCCGTTCCAGCGGGTGTACAGGGACGTGCTGTGGATGTTGTCACTGACATGCTTCACCTCCTCCTGCTTCTGTCGGATCTTCTCCCAGTTTCGTACCAGAAATACGTGGTGTTTTAGCACAAAATTCCTATGGGAATTAGAAAGGGATTCAAGGACCACTTCTTACTGAGAAATGAATTCCTTAACGCGGGGGAGAAGCTGGATATTCAGAGGTACACTCTGTGCCTTCTCTGCTCAGTGGGGAGGAACTCCAGTCTGGCTGGGTTAGAGGGGAACTCAGAGCTGCATCCTCAGGCATTTCATGATGCACCAGTGTTTGCTCAACACTCCATTTCTGAGGCCAGTCCCCCAGAAACCCTCCCTTACCTCTCCCTGTTGGACATGGGCTTCATCTGCAGCTGAGGGGTCAGCCTGGTCGGGGCATTCACACTTTCACTGGGTTCCTCAGGGATGTGGCCCCTCTGGAAAACAGATGGTTCTGATAGACAGGAAAAACTGTGCCAAGAGCTCAGCAAAGCACTCAGAGCAGTCCCTGAGACAGAACCTGCAGCACTGCTCTACTGCACGTACAGACACACCAGTTTTTGGTCTGATGGCACAGACTGATTTCTCATTAACCTCTACCCACCCAAACTCTGTCTTTAATACTTACCCTCTTCTTTAATTTGTGCTTTGACTTCCTCTTCTCTTTCGACCGCCCAGGCCTTCTGTGGGTGCTCACAGGCTGGTTGCTTTTGCTTGAAAGTCCATTCATGCGCTGGCTTTTCCCCCCAATTATCCCTCTGCATTTGTCAAAGCCACATTTGCAGAGTTGCTTTGGGGTGGGTGGGGGGGAGAGAAAAAAATAAATCAAATAAACCCCCAAACATTTCAATTCTCCCTCAGCATTCCAGAGAACCTCTTCTGCCAAACACAACGTGACAGGTTTTGTTAACGGACCTTCAGCTTTACAGAACTGTTGGCCCTTGGTGACACTTTTTTTTAAGGTCTCCCCGTGGGATCTTTACCTGCTTTTCAACGTTAAAGGAATGGAAGTTGTAGTCGTAGGTCAGCTCAGTCCCAGCAGGCATGTCCTTGAGTGCATAGAGCCCGATCCGATAAACACCGTTCACGGACCTGCAGGGAAAGCACCAGCAAAGATCCCCCAGGATTACACCTGAAATCCTCTCTGGCCACACAGTGGGAGTGTCAGAGACAGGAAGCAACACTTCTGCTGCGCCCTGGGTCGTGCCTGTTCTTCACCTGTACAGTTCTCTCATTTATCTGTTACAACAAACCCCGAAGGCCAAAAAGTGAACACAACATTTACAGAGAGGAGGAAGTTGTGCTTTCAGGGAAAGCTACAAACTGTCCTGGCTATCACAAGAAATCAGCTTGTCCACTGCCAGCACTCAGGCCTCCTCCTAGACTGAAATCTTACACTGACATCAAACTCATCTCAAAATCACAGAACCACAGAATGGTTTGGGTTGGGAGGGACCTGAAGCTCATCTTGTTCCACCCCCTGCCACGGGAAGGGACACCTTCCACCAGCCCAGCTTGCTCCAAACTCCATCCAAGCTGGTCTTGGACACTTCCAGGGATCCAGGGGCAGCCACAGCTTCTCTGGGCAACCCCTGCCAGGGCCTCCCCACCCTCACAAGGAGGAATTTCTTCCCAATATCCCATCTGACCCTGCCCTCTGTCAATTTGAAGCCATTCCCCCTTGTCCTGTCCCTCCATCCCTTGGAAATAGCCTCTCTCCATCTTTCCTGCAGCTCCTGTAGGCACTGGAAGGCCACAATCAGGTCACCCCAGAGCTTCTCTTCTCCAGGCTGAACAATCCCAACTCTCTCAGCCTTTCCTCCCAGCAGAGTTGCTCCACCTCTGATTCCCTTGGTGCCTCCTCTGGACCTGCTCCAACAGCTCCATGTCCTTCCTGTGCTGGGACCCCAGAGCTGGAGGCAGGACTTGAGGTGGGTTCTCTCACCAGAGCAGAGCAGAGGGGCAGAGTCCCCTCCCAATCCTTTCATTCATTTTGTGTTGGATTTTCAAATTTAAAACTTGATTACTAGTGCTTAAATCCACCAGAATTATCTGGGAAACACAAGCTACTCTGCTGCCCTGTCCCCACAGTGATTCCTGTCACCACCATCTGCTACTTCCCTGTAAATCATTCACTACAAATCCCTCAGCACTTATTTCCTCCTAGTCTGGCCCTGCATTTCACACTGCACTGCTGATAACCTGTGCAGAGAAGAGAAAATGCCACTATACCAGTGCTGGTGTGACACAGGCTGTGCTGCAATCACACTCTTTGCCTGTGTTAAAAAATATTTCAACTGCCAGGAAGAAAGAATATACACACACAGAGGAGTTTAGAGTGTTACCTGGCCTTCAACATTTGCAGTGTGACAACCAGCAGTGCTGGGCTTGCCTTGCCAGAAAACTTGGACCTTGTTTGCAAAGCACTTGCAAACACTCCACAACAACCTCATGCAGCATTACAGGCTGGGGACAGTGGCTGGAGAGCAGCCAGGCAGAGGGACCTGGGATTTGGATGGACAGGAAGCTGAACATGAGCCAGAGTGTGCCCAGGTGGCCAAGAGGGCCAGTGGATCCTGGTCTGGCTCAGGAACAGTGTGGCCAACAGGTCCAAGGAAGTGATTCTTGCCCTGGACTCAGCACTGGTGAGGCCTCCCCTCGAGTGCCGTGTCCAGCTCTGGGCCCTCAGCTCAGGAAGGACATTGAGGGGCTGGAGCAGGGCCAGGGAAGAGCAACGAGGCTGGGGAAGGGACTGGAGCACAAGTGCTGTGAGGAGAGGCTGAGGGAGCTGGGGCTGTTCAGCCTGGAGAAGAGGAGGCTCAGGGGAGACCTCCTCACTCTCTGCAACTCCCTGACAGGAGGGGGGAGCCAGCTGGGGGTTGGTCTCTTTTCCCAGGCAACCATCAGCAAGACAAGAGGGCTCGGTCTTCAGCTGTGCCAGGGCAGGTTTAGGTTGGAGATTAGGAAGAATTTCTTTCCAGAGAGGGTGCTCAGCCATTGGAATGGGCTGCCCAGGGAAGTGGTGGATTCTCCATCCCTGGAGGTTTTTAAGGACAGACTGGATGTGGCATCAGTGCCATGGGCTGGGAACCACAGTGGGGTTGGATCAAGAGTTGGACTTGATGATCTTGGAGGTCCCTTCCAGCCCAACTGATTCCATGATTCCATGATTCTATGATTCTATGGTTCTAAGGTCTGAGGATTATTGACACCCTTCCCCTCCCTGTTCTGAGCTCAGACTCCCTCAGCTGACCCTGTTCTCTCAGCCTGGGTGTCCCGGGTTCCCCAGGGAGCAGGAAGCCCCCCGCTCACCATTTCTGCATCTCGCAGTTGGGGTTGCAGCTGTGGTTGATGAAGCGAGCCTCGTTGCCCATGCGGTAGCTGTCGATGACCATCCCGCTGTCCAGGTTCAGGCAGTAGTGGTCACTGTGGTTGTGGTACTGCTCAATCATCCGGTTCCTGCCGGGTGACACAGGGAGCACCCCGTCACTCTGCCTGTCCCCACCCTCAGCAAACGGGGAGCGACACAGCGAGAGCACGTTCAGGAGTTCTCAGAGGGGGTTTGGAAGGATAAAAGTAATGGTTTATATTTTACAGAGCCGTACACCTAGAGAGGGAGGAAAACCATGATTGTACCTATTTTTATAAGTCAAGGCCACTGACAGAGCTTGGGTTAGAATTTAGAAATTTGCTCTTCTGGAATGCTCCCTTTTGGGTTCTGCAGATTATGTGTACACATTTCATGGTGATAACCTGTGTATGGAAGAGAAAATGCAAGTATACATTCTTTGGGGTGTCTGTGTATGCACGTGGACAACAACCAGCTGCTTCCTGGGGGCTGGACAGTTTCTGGAATCACATCCATGGATCACAGGAGCACAGTGACAGGAGTCAGTGTTAGTGGTTATCTCTGTATGAGGAGACTGCAGCTGCCTTCTGGTGGAGCTCTGAGAGCAGCAGGTCCCTCCAACCTCAAATATCCCACGATGCTACAGAGTGAACAAGACAATTTCTTTCTTTCATTGGTTATTAATGCTCCCACTTGTTTTTTTTTTTAACTTCACACCCACCTGCAAAAGCCCATGTCCCTTCCAGTCCCACTCTGCCCCTCAGTTGTACCTGGCACAGTCCAAATCCTGCACAGTTCTCATTTGGACTCACAGTCATGTTTACAGGGCAGAGGAGGCACAGAATTCATTCCAAACACTAACCACTCCTCTCCATTGGACTGAGAACAACTTGACTGATCCAGAAATGGGAATTCTAAGCCTCCCTTCTGGCTGTGACCAGAACAGGATTCCTTCTCCCCCCCTTTGCTCCTGTCTAAGGATATCCCACCCATGACCACAGATGCCAAAGTCACTCATTGAGCCTTCCACGCCAAAGCAGCAAATAAATATTTCTACCTGAATTCTTGCTCACTAACAACTTCTCCCAGATATTCAATGATAAACTGTCCTGCTTTCAGGGGCTCTTTGGTACGAATACCCCATCCTTTCTCCTCGGCCCGGAACCTCTCCAGGCACTGCACCCACTCGTGCCTCTGGATCCGCTGGTTGCAGCACTGCTCCCCACAGGGGCACGTGTTGGGGGAACACTCTGCAAAGATCATCCTGAAACACACAACAGGGGAGGGGGAGAGCACGTTCTGAGAGCTGGAAAAGACACAAACCAATAATAACAAATGAAACAAAAGGTACTGAGGAACTACAACGCTGTTTGTTTTCAAGGGGTAATTCCCGCAGTGATTCCCAGCCTGGCTCTCACTGATATTCAAAGGGCAAAATGGAGCTTTTAATGGGATCTTCCTCTGGAGAAGAGGGGGATTGTTAATTTTAAAGGGATTGTTTCTCTGGCAGTGCTGAGGAATCCCCTGGAGCAGGGAGCTCAGGCTGGGGGGTGTCAGTGGGACCCTCAGATGCTCAGACTGGGAATTTTCCCTCCCAGCAGGAGGAAGGAGCCTGGACCCCCATGATGATGCTTTTCCTGCTGGGGTTGCACCCAGCACAACTCTCTTCCTAAGAGATGATGTGAAATAACCCAAGGAAGCCATTCTGACCTGTTCAGACAATCCTCCACACAGCCCTTCCCACTGTCATCCTCTGGTTTCTTACAGTTGCAGGTGGTGGCCTCGTAGCCAGAGAGGGGTTTGACATCCACGTAGACATCTGTAGGAAAAAAAGAGAAAGAAAACAAACCCAAACAGGGAAAAGAATTCTTCCCAGGTGAAAAAAACAGAACTGCTTATCTACAGTATTTTCATTCCAATTAAATAAAGCAAAAAAAAAAAAAAAGCAGGTGGAAGTGACTTTGGCAGGACAAAGAGCAGGACAGAAAGAAGAGGTGTCATGTGAAAATTCCACAATTAACAGTTTTAGTAATAAGATTTTACTTACTAGAACGGATTTTTTTGTAAAGTGGGACATCTGGCTTTTTATACAACTGAAAGGAAGAGAAAGAAAATTTTAATACATTGCATAAGTGCATCTGTTATTCAAAAGGATCAGGGAAATGATGTTCTGTACATAGGGAACAGTTCTGTAATCATTCCTAGAAATCTGCATTCTCTTCCCTAGGCTCAGACTGCATTAGCAAATAGGTCACAAAAAGGATGTGAATAAGTAGAACCTGGGTTTAATGAGACAGTGGAGCAGTTTGTCCACCCCATGGTTTGTTCTGTGTGCCCAGAGCAACGTGGGAACCAGCTGTCCCAAGGACAGGCTCCTCTGGACAGGGCTGGAAAGAAGGGCAATTATTTAAACCTGCTTTGGGGAAACCATCTTTGGTGGAGTCACCACGTGCCAACGCTTGAAAAAGTGAAGTAGAAAAATCAAGGTGCTTGTCAAAGCTACCCAATGACCTCAAGGGTCTTTTCTAATCTAAGGGATTCTCTGAACACTGTGAGTACAGGTGGGAGAAATGCAGATTCATCTTCTCATCAGAGGAACTTCCTCTGCAGATGGAGATGGCAGGAGGGAAAAGGGAAGCTTACACCACAATTCATAATAATTTCAGATATATTCCAGCCTTTCAGACAAGCTTTGAGCAATAATTTCCACTAAGAGCCCTCTCTCAGTGACACACAGGCACGACCCTGACACCTCCACACCCCTGCACAGAGAAACTCCTCTGCAGGGGCCTCTGACATTCCAGGGAGAGATGGAAAATGTCAAGGAAACAGATTCCACGTATTTATTATTTATGGAATACCGAGCAGAGGAGACAGGCAGAT
The DNA here is from genome assembly GCF_003945725.1 of Corapipo altera. NCBI lineage: Eukaryota > Metazoa > Chordata > Aves > Passeriformes > Pipridae > Corapipo > Corapipo altera. The sequence continues at coordinate 122,428 of NW_020885076.1, read as the reverse complement.
GCAACTCAGCGTCAACACGTGGCAAGGAAGTGCCCTCAGCTGAGGTGTCCCCAAGGCCCCTGACTTGAGGATCAGATTCCAGGGGCCACAGCACCTGGGAATTTGTCCTGCTAATTTACATGCTCAAGTTACACATCTGAGAGCACTTTCTTGCTACAGAGCCAGGGACAGATTTCCCCCTCCAGCCTCAAATCCTGTGCTAAATCTCTTGGTGGAAACTTCTCAGGGGAAAACAACAAAAAGCCCCTCCTATTTTTAGGCTCACACACATTTAAAGCTCTTTTAAAGGGAACGAGCCCGTTCGATGGTTCCTCTTCTTCCCTCAGCAGGAAAAATTTCAGCTTGCAAGTGAAAAATAAATTCCACTCTGCTGGGACGGATCCAAGAAAAATAAGGGCTGAGATTCCTCAGTGCTGCTGGCAGAACACCCGAATTCTCCCGGGGCGTGTCTGGAACCAGCTCCCTGCACGAGGCAGCACCACCAAAATAAGAGTCTGCAGCCAAATCCATGACTTTTGCCAGCAGAAACTCCCGGGATTGCTATTTTGCAAGAGAGGGAATAATGGGAATTATCCACATTAAACACATATGCAAATCTGCAAATCCCTTCTCTCCTCACACAGTGGCAGCAACAAGATATTCCCCAGCAGGCAGGATGTGCAAACACAGCTCTCGTGTGCTGCAGCTTCCTTTCTAAGGCTTCTGATCACAATCTTTTGGCTTTTTATCTCCTACCTGGTTGTGTTTCCACTGCCAGAGGATGTCGTAAGGCAGCTGGAAGTCAATTCTCTTTTGTCTGAGGTACTTTCCTGGAACAGAAAGGTTGGTAAGTGGCACACACTCATCTCCACGTGTCCCCGGAGAACGGGAGCCGCTCCAGGCACCTCGCCAGGGTCTGACAGGGCCTCTGGAAGGGACACAGGGGAGCAGAAGCCTCCCAGAACATTCTGTCTGTCAGGGCAGGCCCGGGGAAGAGCCTCTGTGTCCATGTTCTGCTCTCCTGCCCTGCTCAGGTGGGACCTGCCAGGGACAGGCAGGGAAGGTGTTGGCTCAGATCCGACCACAGCCCTGGGCAGGGACAACAGCACCTGGCACGAGTGACCACAGCTCTGAGAGAGGTGACCACAACACCTGAGAGAACTGACCTTAACACCTGAGAGAACTGACCACAGCACTGAGAGAGGTGACCACAACACCTGAGAGAACTGACCACAACACCTGAGAGAACTGACCACAGCACCTGACAGAACTGACCACAGCACCTGAGAGAACTGACCATAACATCTGAGAGAACTGACCATAACACCTCACAGAATTGACCACAACACCTGAGAGAACTGACCATAGCACTGAGAGAGGTGACCACAGCACCTGAGAGAACTGACCATAACACCTGAGAGAACTGACCATAACACCTGAGAGAACTGACCACAGCACTGAGAGAGGTGACCACAACACCTGAGAGAAGTGACCACAACACCTGAGAGAACTGACCACAGCACCTGAGAGAACTGACCATAACATCTGAGAGAAATGATCACAGCATCTGACAGAACTGACCACAGCACCTGACAGAACTGACCATAACATCTGAGAGAAATGACCACACCACCTGACAGAACTGACCATAACATGTGACAGAGGTGACCACAGCCCTGCAAAGAGACAATACCTGGCACAACTGACCACAGCCCTGGGAAGGGACAACAGCACCTGAAACAACTGACCACAACACCTGAGAGAAGTGACCACAGTCTTGAGAAATGACAACACCTGACACAACTGACCACAGTCCTGTGAAGTGACCACAACACCTGACAGAGGTGACCACAGCCCTGTGAAGTGACAACACCCGACAGAGGTGACCATGGGCCTCTGAAGTGACAAAACCTGACAGAGGTGACCACGGCCCTGTGCCTTCTCCATGACACAGCTCAAGGCCGACAGGTTCCCCTGAACTCTCCTGTGCACGACCCAAGGCTTCAGCACAGGACAAACCCTGCTGCACTGTCCCAGCATGATGGTAAATCCCAACACTGCACTCAAAGAAATCAAATCAGTTTTAAAAATAGCCTCCAAGCCTGTTCCTGTGACCTTTACCAGAAGAGATTTAAGAATGAATTCAGACTTGGCAAACACATTCCCCAATGTTTTGGAAAGGCTTCAAGATGCTCTGTATTTTCAGCAATAACTGAAACTGTTTCAGACAGAAACTGGTGCTTTCACTGCAGATTCTGGCTCTGCTCTGACATTCCCTGTCACCCCAAAAGGACCCTGACCCATGACATCATTCATTCCAGACCCCAGGGCTGACACTGCTGAGTTCTAGCCAAGATTAAACATTCTCTGATCGTTTTGCTGGAATCCTGTGTCCCAAAACTGCAGTGAGCAGGATGAGGTGTCACTCCCAGGTCTGATTTTCCCAGCTTTTCTCACTCTCAACAAGTGCCTTTATGTTCTTCCAGCAATGGTTCCATATAAATTCACACGCACACCCTCTCCAATGGAAAATAAAAATGGTAATGTTTTCCTTACGATTCCCCCCCTAAATTACTTTTCATTTTCAATGCCTTATTCATCCCTAGCAGGTTCCAGGAAAGAGCTAAATCTGCTGGGAATTTGCTTTCACTTCTGTGACCTCAGCAGCCCAAACAAAGGGCTCTTTCAGGTGCCCTGGCACCGAGCCTGGAGCAGGGAAAGGTCCCTTCCCCCCCCCCTCAAGTGCAGTCCCCTGGCAGAGTCCCAAAGCTGGCCACTGCTCCGGGGTTAAACCATCCCCAGTGCCCTGGATGGAGCCCTGGGAACAGCTCAGTTCCAGGGCAGGAGCTGGAATGTGGCAGCAGCACAAACACTGGGAATCGGAGTGTCCTGGCAGATGCCTCGGCCACGGGAAGGTTTGATGACCCCCATTCCAACAGGAACTGACAGAGGGCAGGTTTTGGAGAATGCTGAGAATTTTAATTACCACCTTCAGCTCTGAAACCTGCTCTGTGGTCCCTGATTCACACAGATCTGGCCAACTCTTCTGCCTCGCTGTGCGTGGAGCAAAACTTCTCAGCTAAAGAGGACAAGCCAGTGACATGTGAGTGTTTGATGGGACAAATATTCCTGCTGAACAAAGTGGAATGTCCCAAACTCGCCTGGCATGACAGGACTTGCAGCAAGAAACCACAGCACTTCAAAAGCTGAAACAATTACCTGAGAAGTTACTCAACCTTGGTTCATCCTGGGAAATGATGGGAGCTGCACTTTGGGAGCTCAGGGACATCCCATCCCTGGGAGCAGCATCCCAAGCTCCAGCAGCTCCAAGTGCCTGGGCTAGACTTGGGTTACAGCTTCTTTCCACAGGCACTTCCCTGGAAATATCCAGGTTGGATGGGACTTGGAGCAACCTGGGCCAGGGGAAGGTGTCCCTGCCCATGGCAGGGGGTGGAACGGGATGAGCTTTGAGGTCCCTTCCAATCCAAACCATTCCATGATTCTGTGAAACCCTAAACCACATTTTTGTCCTACCCAACACCTAAGAATGGGGATAAAATAAAAACTAAGATAACAGCAAAGCTTTTCATTCTTCCACCCTTTTATCCATGTTTAAGGTCAGACACAGGGACATGTGGGAATTTATTATTCCACGCTCAGCTTTTTGGATTTAACAAACGGTCGTAATTGTCTCTGGCTGCTCTGCTGCAGTTTTACTCTGAGGAGGAGACTCTTGCTCTGCATTTCATCAGAGGGTTATCACAGCTAAAGCAGGTTTGAACCCCAGACTGGCACTTCAAAAAATGAAAACAAAGCTCACGTGGCAAGTCAAAAAAAGGCTCCTGAGCCCCAACTGGGGAGCACAGAGAGGTGAGTGTGGCCCTGGGCAGAGTTCAGGGGTGACCAAAAGGATCAAAAAGAGGGAAGAGGGAGAGAGCAGAGAGCTGGGCAGTGCAGGGGATCCCCACCTCACCCCAACACCCCAACCCCCAGGTACCCACCGACGTGGATGGGGGCAGGGAACAGCCCGTGCTCGTGCTCCCCCGGGGTGTATTCCAGCTTCTCCTTCTTCAGCTGGATCAGGCGGCTCTTGGGGCTGGGGGTGACAGGGACACAAAGAACATCACAACGGGCACTGACCCTGGCAAAGGACACAGCTCTGCTCTAGATAAAGGACATTCTCTGTTTCAGTCACCTCTGGAACATCAGGCAAGAGAATAACAACAGAAACAGCCCCCAAAAACCTGCCAGGGTGCCTGTCACACACCCTGACCACAGCCCTTCCACAAGGGGAAGGGCTCTTTTCTCTGTTTTTCTCTTTTCTTCTTCTTTTCATCTTTTTTTCTTATTTCCTCTTTTTTTCGTCTTTTTTTTTTCTTTTTCTC
>NW_020885076.1:104189-117964 GCF_003945725.1 Corapipo altera | reverse complement strand
TTTTTTCTTTACCTCTTTTTTTTCTTTTTCTTTTTTTTTTTTTCTTTTTCTCCTTTTTTTCCTCCCTCTTTTACTCAAGCAACACCTCATGGGACACCATCGACTTTACATGCCCAGCACATGACACAAAAGCAATAACTAACCAACTAACCCTACACAAATAAAAGACAACCAAGAAATCATATCTGGTGGTTTTTGGCTGAGGAACTGGACGTGCTCTCCTGCTTTGCTAAGGGCAAATGTTCCTGTGCTGCCCTTCAGAAGGTTGTTCACCAGGAAGGGAACAGAAATGAGAGTTTAAAAAGCAGTTTTACAGAGGGGGAGAACAGGAATATGAATTCAGAGACACTGTGTGGGTCAGGCAGGTGTCAGCTCCAAAACCTGGCCTTTACAAACATCTCCTTCTGGCCACCGACAGCCCCTGGAAATGAAAACCTGATGAGGTTATATTTAGTGCTGCTACATCCAGAAGAGACTTCTAAATGTCAAATATACCAAAGACTAAATCATATTGAAGCCTGTTGAAGTGTCCTGAAGCTTTTAAAGGGATTTATTTCAATAACTGGCTGTATAACTGCAGGCTGACTTGATCAAAAATGGGATATTGTTTAACTTGTGAAGGGAAAATGCAAGCTAAAAACGAGTTTTGTGATACAGACATCAACAACTGGAAATAATCTGGAAGAAACCCTTCCTTGGGAGGGTGGGGAGGCCCTGGCACGGGTTGCCCAGAGCAGCTGTGGCTGCCCCTGGATCCCTGGGAGTGTCCAAGGCCAGGCTGGACAGGGCTTGGAGCACCCTGGGCCAGTGGAAGGTGTCCCTGCCCATGGCAGGGGTGGAATCAGTTGATCTTTAAGGTCCTTTCCAACCCAAAGCATTCCAGGATTCTCTGAAGGTCAGAAACAGAACTAATGGATGGCAATAATTTGTGGTTTATATTCTCTTCTTAACCTTTCTGGATTTCTGGTACCTGTTCCACAAGGACAAGTTACTAAACCTTGGATTAAAAGGCTTAATTAGGGGGATTAAAACCCTCCTAACAAAATGTCCCAAACCCAAACCCTGCTCACCCCTCTCATCTTTTATCCTTCCAGGTTGTGCTGCACCAAATCTCCACAACTGGCAGAGAAAGGCCTTAAAAGAACTACTGACAGGACCTGGAAAGCAAGGTCTAATTAAGAGGAAATAGGGATTTTGAAGAGGCAAAGTGTGCCCAAGAGGGAAGCAAACCCTTAAACCAAAGGCAGAGAGAAAAGGGAAAACATCCCATAGGAAGGTGACTTAATTAAACCTAAATGTGCAGCCCTTTAACACACCCACATTCTGTGCAAATGTTAAAATAAAACTACAACGAATAAATTACAAGGAGGAGCCCAGAGTGAAAGGGAAATGAAGGAGGTGATTATCTGAAAACACAGAACATCCCATGAATTCCTCCAGGCTCTGTGGACCCTCCTCAAAAGTGAGAGCATAAAGGGGCTCAGGGCTCGAGGGGTTTCAGAGGGAAGGGCTGAGATGCCAAAAGCGAGCAGAAATATTAGAAGGAAATTAAATATTGAAAGGAAATATCAAAAGGAAAGCAGAAGTAAAAAAGGAAATATGCTAAAATCATCAAGTATAAACCACACAGGCAGTTTTATAAACATAAATACTACGTAAAAAAAAGGCTTTGTGACTTCAAAAAGGCCTCTCTGCAGTGTCAAGAAAAGGTGTGTGTTGCCAGGCCTGCCTGTTCCAACCAGGATGGGCCCTTTCAGGCTGGGCCTTGTGGTTGCCCAGAGAAGCTGTGGCTGCCCCTGGATCCCTGGAAATGCTCAAGGCCAGGTTGGAAACGGCTTGGAGCAACCTGGGCTAGGGGAAGGTGTCCCTGCCCATGGCAGGGGTGGAATGAGATGAGCTTTGTGGTCCCTCCCAACCAAAGCACTTTATGATTCCAAGCAAGCCAGTGGGACCAGGGTGAGACCTGGCCAATAATCTGGGAAATGAGACCATGCCAAAATTCCGAGAAATGAGACCTGGTCAATAATGTGGGAAATGAGACCTGGCCAATAATCTGGGAAATGAGACCTTCCAAGAGCCCAGCTACAACAGGGAGCTGGGGGAGGACATTCCTGAGCATCTGACACACTGAAGCCTGGCTACATAAAAGGCTGGACTTCATGATCTCAGAGGTTGGACTTGATGATCCTGGAGGTCTTTTCCAACCTTAATGACTCATTAAGAAACGCTTCCCTCTCTTTAATCCACTGCCTAAAGCTGTCTGGTTCAGCTTCTGACAGGACAGATCTAAACCACCCACTTTGGGAATGGTTCCACCCTCCAGGAGACTGAACTGGGCTGTCTCTGCAAGCTCCCAGGACAGAGCAATGGCCAGGGGATGTTTCTGTGGAAGATGAGAACAGTCAGAGGCTGAAGGTCAGGCTCAGTCTCAAAATGTCAGTCTAAAGTCTCAGGCAAACTAAGAAGGGAACAAAGACCAGAACCACAGTTGTCTTCCCTGTACCTTCATTTCTCCTCATCCCTCTCCTCCTCTTTCTTTCTGTTCCCCCTCTCCAGCTCCCAGTGCCTTCTCCCTACACTCTCACCACGTTGGCTGGGATTAGTTCCCTGTGGAATTACATTTCTGAGGTGTGGAGCCCAGCTTTCTCTGGGACCACAGTCCAACAAACACTTTAAGTGGGGATGAGGTGGCTTTGCTGCTGGTCTGACTCGGTGTGACTGCAGAGTGAACCACCCCAGGGACCCAGAGGAAGGCTGGATTCCATCCAACCACTATCCCAGGTGCCCTGGACATCAGGCTGGGACAAAGGAAGGGCCAGCACAGGAAAAGGAATGAGCCAAACAGGTGAGGAGAAAGCACAGCTGATTGTTCCAGTGCAAAGTCAGGCACCTGCTGAACTGCTGTATCAAAATCCTGCTAGTGCTCTAAACAATCCACAGTATTTTAGTTCATTACTAATTTGCTAATGACTAAATTGCTTTGGTGAACTGGACTTTACACTCCTCTGGGAAAGCCACTGCTGGATGCAGGGAGTGACTCCTGCCTGAGATCTTCTGTTGTTCTCAAAGCTGCAGCCACACACTGAACCTCCCTCCAGCACCGGATCCATGGAACTCTCCCCGTGGGAGCTGAGGGTTGGGAACACTCCTGTGGAGGCTGCAGCTCCACTGCCCACAAAATTATAGCTGGAAATGGGGTAGAACTGAGACTGCCTCAGGAACCATTCCTTTTGTTTGCAAGGAATCAAAATCTGAGTTCTCCTCACCGGATTTGAGTGAGGTGTCTGCACAGAGGTGAGGTGGAGGGAAATCCTGCTGAGGCAAACTGCACGTGGCTGAAGAGAAATGAAGCAGTTTAAAAATATCTGTTAAAACTGGCTGTTTAAATCTCTTTTAACAGTCAAATAACACTGGCCAGGCCAGGCCAAACCTTTCCTGTGCTGCTGGATGTGACTGATGCAGGGAGAGGCTGGAACTTTGAACAGCAAACCTCAGCACAACTTTCACTGGCTCCTCGTGGTATTTTAGGGAATATTTAGGAAGGATGAAATGGAGAAGGAAAATGGCCCTTAAGGCAAAGTGTCTGCATGTGAACAGTGCAAAGAGAGCTGCAGAAAACCAGGGGTTAAAACCCACCAAGAGGCACAGGGAGTGTGGGAATGGGGACAGAAAGCAGCACTAGGGGGTGCCCCACGATCACAGAGCTCCCTTTGCCTCCTCCACTCAGAGCAGGTTTCCCAAATCCTCCAGCAGGAAGTTACATAAATAGTGGGATAACAAGATGAACTTCTGCTCTCCTCCTGCACTGCCAGATGTCTGCCCTGGCAGCAGAACTGGAACAGCACATTAAATCAGCAGAGGATCTGATTAAAAAAGTGACTGTTGCTCTGTGGATTTAGTTTGCTGAACCAACTTGCTAAAGTCACTTCTGCTGAACCAACTGGGTAAAGGAGTGACCCAGTCAGAAGTGACTCCTTTACCCAGTTAGTTCAGCAAACTAAACCCAGAGTGACTGAAGAAGAGAAGACTCTCTCAGCTCCTCTCTAAGGCAACAGAGCTAATTCTCAGATTTGGGTGCTGAGTGATGGGTGGAGCAGTGACAGACCATCCAAGTGTTAAACTTTCAGCACATCTGATTTCCAACACAAGTGGCCAAACACTTTGGTCAGACTCAGATCTTTCTTTCTTCTCCTTAAAGAGTCTTGATCCTTTCATCACTTGATCTTTGATCCATGACAAAGATGCCTTCATTCCACTGTGGACAGAGAACACACCAGGAGCAGCTGATGGACTGCACTGGCAGCTTCCCAGTGGTCTCTGTAACATTTTTACGGGACAAAGTGAGAAGGTGCCAAATTTTCTCTCTTTTCAACCTGTCAGATCCCATCACAACAGGACCACGAATTCCTGACTTCAACACATTTGTTCAGATGGCTGCAGGAAATGTGAGTGACTACAAAGGGAAGGGGAAGGAGGAGGTGTCCACGTCCTAATGGACACCAGGCTGTGAGCCAGTGGGAAAAAATGAAGGAATGCTGCATTTCTACCCTAAACATCTCACAGAAAATGGAGATGAACTTCACTGAGCTGTGAAAGGGACTGGGTGCATATCTGGAATTCCTTCACACACAAGATGAGCAGTTGTCCCATTCAGCCAGTGAAAACAGGGATCTAAGAGCCCCTTTCCTGCAGACACTGTGCTCAGCACCTGCACACACCCAGCTCTCCCAGCCCCCTCAGAACTGCTGAATGGAGCTCTCACCTTCTTCAAAGTCAATACCAGAAACTCTTCCAGGCTGCTCAAGGCTTCTTTCTGACTGGGGTTACATTTCACATCTCCACTGCCTCGGGTTCTGACAATTACCACGTGCCTGATTTTTCACAGGCCTCAGTTAAGCTGATGTTTTATTTCAGCTCCTCATTAGCAGCAGCTCTTAATGGCTGAGGGTGAAAGGAGAGAGTTTGCAGTGGACTGTCAGAGAGCAGCTTTACTTACTCTGTTGTTTTGTACACGTCAGAGTAGAGCCCTGCCTTCTGGTACTTCTTCTTTGGGGGTCGGGGGGCTTTCTTCTCCCGCTGGGGCAGAGCAGGCAAAGGCTGCTCAGGGTTCTCAGGCTCAGGTGGTTTCCCAAGGGCATCCTGTGGACTGGGAGGTTCAGCTACTGGCTCAGAAAAACTGGAAGGAAAAAGCAAAGATTAAAGATTACCTTGCCATAAAGATTCTCTCGCCAGATTTCATTATTCTTCTCTGTTGTCTGCTCAGCAGAAAAAGTCTCTGAATTAACAGTTAATTCAACAGCCTCAGCTACTTAAAAAAAAATGCAACTCAACGACCCTGATCAAGTGGGGGGTTAAGCATAATCTGAAGAAATGCACAATATTTTTGTAGTAACATTATTAGTTATTACAAAAAGAATGTTGTTTGTACTGCTAATGTTTATCCCTTGGAGCCTCAGTTGAGTAATTCAGAAGGCAGCTCATGCTCTCTGCCTCTGGACTCTAAAAATAGTGTGTGGTAACCCTTTCCTTGGCCTTCAGGAGAGTCACAGAGCAGCCCCTGAACCCATTTCTGGAAAGGAAAACTTCTGTCAGAGTTTGATCTGTTTGTTGATGACTCTGGGGACAAACATGAGAAGATTAGATCAGAGAGGGATTCCTGGTGTGGTCCTGTGCTAGTGACTGCAGAGGGGCACCCCTTACCTCCTCCTTGCTGCCTTGGCTTCACTCTTCACTCTGTGCATCCAGTGATCTCACCTCACACCCTGTGTTTGGCTGTGATCTACACTGGTAACACTCCAGAGTTCCCACAGCTCTTCAGAGTTCCTTACTCCACACAGGAGGAAGGAACAACCTGTGGCATCTCAGCAGTAACCCCGTTACCAACTCATCAAACTTACCCTTCACCAACACAACCAAGAACTTGCTTCACTTGAGCCACAAGCACAGAACCAACAGTTTTAGGGCCCTGGAGACCCCATCCTGTTTTGGGGTGTGTTCAGTGCCTGAGGAAGGCCTGGAGCACACTAAAACATGTTGATTCCCTCTAAACTGAGCTCCTTAGGAAAAGCAGATCGTTACACGTGCTTGGTGAGATTCAGAGGAATCCCTGAGCAGAGGATTCCCTCACGGATTGAAATGTTACAAAATCAATAAGGGGACAAAACTGCAAGGGAATCACCTCTTATTGCTCTCCTGTTCATCCTCAGGCAAAGACTTGTGCCTCTTCCTGGCCTGTTCCTCCGGCAGCCACCTCTTCCTCTTCCAGCCCTTGCGGTGCTCGGGGTTCAGGTTCACGCTCTGCACCACGGCCTCGATGACGTCTGTGATGGTGTCAGGGCCCAGGTGCAGGGGGCTGCTGCTCGGTTCTCTGTTCTCCAGCTCCTGGCTGACCAGCCTGTGGGCCTGGAAGGCCTGCATGGACACCACGGCCTGCAGCGGGTACTTCCTCGGCCGCCCCGGCCGCCGCTTCACGAAGTTGTTCCCGGTCCGCGACTGCCTCTGCAGCTTTTTGGCTTTCAGGATCTTATTGACGTGGTCCAGATTTTTTTTTGTGGCCAGGATCTTGTTGTAATTGCACATTTTCCTCGCTTGGCGCTGCATGGCCTCCACCACGCTCCTCTTGAGGTGCCTCGGGGAGTAGCTGCCGGGCAGCCGCTCCGACAGGAGGGAGATGCTGTCGCTGCAGGAGCTGCTGGGAATGGCTGGAGACACCAGGTTGTCCTGCTTGCCCAGAGCTCTCTCCCTGGAGTGGTTCCGAGCGGGACTGGCTGAGGGTGGCACGTTGGCCATCACGGCTTCCAGGGTCTTGTCCAGCGTGGGTGGGCCCTCCTGTGCCATGCGCTGGAGCAGAGTGTCCACAGAGTCCTCGGCGGCCGGGGCCAGGCGGGCGCTCCGGGCTGGCACCGACATCCCTGGAACACAGACACGGCCTGAGGCAAAGCTGGGCTGGGACTGGGAAGAGTCAGAACTGAAACACATCAACTGAATGAACCGACGGCGTTCCGGGCCCTGGGACCGCCCAGAACGTTCCACGGCAAGACACCGATTTCCACCCGTGACCCCCCTCCTGCCAGAGGGAAGGAGACACTTCACATCATCAGTTTTAACATGAACAATTATCAACAGTGATTTCCTCTTTATTCACACTCAGCCCCTTCCAAGAGTAAAAAGCAATGAGGGTTCACACAATCCAGAACTCAAGTCTCCTTCTATTCAGCACTAAAAGTGTCTCTGCACATAAAAATTCAACCCTTGATAAAAACTGAGCAACGTCTTAAATGTTTTTAAACCACTTTTCCTGATGTTTTTTTTTTATTTTTTTTAATGGTTTGGAAGCACTGAAACAACTTTTTCCTTGCTGTTGCAGGGTTTTTTATCAAAAATAGAAGCCTAATGAGAATTGATTGGAGAAAGGTAAATCAAAATATCTGGACAAAAGAGAAAGGCTAATCTACAAAGGAAGTAAATTTAGATCTCACTTTTAAAACTGTTATATGCTTTAGAGCTGCAGACTGGTGTTTGAAAAGGAGAATTTCCAGGTCAACCATGTAGATTATGCCGCATTAAAAAAGGGATTTGTTCCAAACTCAGAGCTTCCCAAAGCTGCCCTGCTGCTCCTCAGTGATAACGTTCCATCAGAAGAAACCCTGTTCTTCCTGGAATGAAATGGATGCTGCCTCCTCATAAATACATCACAACTGCACATTAGCACTGACAAAACGTTACAGTAATTGTGGCCAATTATTCAGATCAGATCTGCTTAACCCAGCGGGGCCCAGGCTGGAGCCTGAGCAGTCTGGTGTCCAGGGAACTGTCACAGGGAAGAGCACAAAGTGCTGTAGGAAGGGTTCTACCTTTGACAGAAGGGAGATTATTTGTGAGTTGACAGAGACAAAGCACAACCAGTTTAAATGCTTTCCAGCCCCAGGGCTCGCTGGTCCCAGGGTGCTGCTCTGGAGAAATGGAATCCTCACAGTGATTCCAAAGCCAGGGATTTTAAGTGCAGAAGAGAAGGTGCTGCAGAGAGTTTGGGGGAGGAAGAGTCAGCAAAGCATGTTTCAAAAATCTCCCTCTGACCAACGTCCCTCCCAGTGACAAAGGACAAGAGAAGCCTCCTGTGAGCTGACTGTGAGCACCTGCACGACCCCAACAACTCCAAAACAACCCAGATTTACACTTCCAGCTTTCCATTTCAGATGGAATAACCAAGATAAATCACCCTTTGCTTTCCCGTGGCCTTTAGAGGCACGTGGGGGCTCCTCACAGAACCCACCCTCCAGCACAGCAACCCTGACCCGGCCTGCTGGGTGTCCTGGAACCAGAGCTGCTGCTTGGGAACGGCTCCAAAGGGATGGGACACTCCAGGCTCCCATCCCAGGGCCAGCTGCAGCCCTCTGACAAACACCCTGAAATCCCACACGCATTCCAGATCCACGGAAAATACAACAATGGCTGCTCCTTTCAGCTGCATCATCGACTCTGGAGCTGATAAACTTGTGATTCATGTCATTCCAATGCTCCTGCACAGAACACTCCCGAGCTGTTAACACTTCCCATTCCCAGAGTTACACTGAGGCAGCTCCCCTTTCCAGGGAGTGAGAAGAAGGTGGATGAGCCAGAGGAAAAGGGGAGATCCCTTCCCCACTGCTGAGGATTTTGCAGCCTGTCCTGAATGCAGTACTGGTTGCAAACATTTGCTTAAAGTGGGGAGGAAACAGTTTTGGCACATTCTTGCTAGATGGAAATCCCAACTGTCCTGGAAGTACCAATCCCAAGGGTTCATCACATTTTACAGTCACCTTGGGTGTCTAAGGATGTCTGAATTCTGCTATCAGGAGTGTTTCTACAACTGGGCTTCTTACAAAATGGGTCAACATGCTGGATGTCCCTCTGTCCAACCTCAGGGAAGCTCCCATTCCATCTTTACAGAATCCCAGACCAGTTTGGGTTGGAAGGGACCTTAACTCTTGGGGATGGTCCTGTACAGGGCTAAGGGTTGGACTTGATGATCCTTATGGGTCCCTTCCAACTCAGCACATTCTGGGATTCTGTGTTCTCATCCCACCCCCTGCCCATGGAAGGAGTGGAATCTCGCCAGTCTTTCCTGTCAGGGTCTGGTTCATCACACATTTCACAGCTGGATGGTAACATGCAGGAGATGAAGGTTTTCAGATCTTTCCTGTCACAGCTTGGTCCATAAATTCAACATTGTCCCAGGGGTGAAAATGTGACTGCCAGGAACACACACACCTCCACACATGGGTGAGTTCCTTACAAAAGAGAGCCCAAATACACAGAATCACAGAATCATGGAATTGTTAACAGTGGAAAAGACCTCCAAGACCATCCAGTCCAATCTTTGTCCCAGCCTCACCTTGTCCCCCAGCCCAGAGCACTCAATGCCACGTCCACTCCTTCCCTGGACACATCCAGGGGTGGAGTTTCAAAACCTCCCAGGAGCCCATTCCAATCCTTAACAACCATTTCCAGCAAGAAATTCCTCCTCATGTCCAACCTGCCCCTCCCCTGGCACAGCTGGAGGCTGTTCCCTCTCATCCCATCCCTTGTTCCCTGGCAGCAGAGCCTGATTCCCCCTTGGCTCCCCCCTCCTGTCAGGGGGTTGCAGAGCCAGAAGGTCCCCCCTGAGCTTCCTTTTCTCCAGGCTGAGCCCCCCCAGCTCCCTCAGCTGCTCCTGCTGCTCCAGCCCCTTCCAGCTCCACTGCCCTGTCAGGAGGGAGAACCTTTCCCTTCCTCATGATCCTCAAGCAGTGACGTGCAGGGAATGTCATCCCACGGCCGAGGAAGCCGGTTCCACATCCTGCTGCACAAATCTGCTCAGCTGCCCCAGGACTCTGTGCACCCCACACTCGTCCTCATCTGATGGACTCGATGAGGTGCTACCAGAGCTCCTGTCAGCACTTCCATCCCTCTCCCAGGATCATTCCTGACCCGCCTGGGGGTGGGCACAGCTCTATCATCAGTGATAACGGGATGAGCAGCGTGTCATCCTCCATCACCTTGGCAGGATTCCCACCTGTGAGGAGGAAAACCCAACAGCACAGCCCCGACCCTGCCAGGGCAGAGACCCTCCAGAGCAGCACAGGAGTCAGGCTCTTCCCCAGGAATTAATTCATTCCTCTAATTCACAGATTAATTGCAATGTCACAGGTCTTGAGAACATTAAAGCCCTGAGCTTCACAAGGCCTAACTCACCCTGGTGAGGAACCAAACCCCACCCTGCTGTAGCTGTGCTGCCTCTTCTCAAGTCTCCCTGTCCTCCACCCAATCCACAGCACTTGCATCCCAAAATACCAGTGGAAAACCCCATTCTCTCCACGAGCTGAAGTCCTCACAGTGATGCTGCGCCGGGCCCGTGTCCCAGTGAGGTCTGAGCTCAGCACTGCTCCCAGACCAAGGCCCCTGAGCACGACTTGCCTGGAGGGGACGTGCTCTCCGACGTGGATCTCTTCCTGGAAGGGCTGCAGGTTGTGCTCTCCGACGGCCTCTGCGAGGGTTTGTCCTGGGCTGGCAAAGTGCCTGAGGGACAGAGCGGGGAGAAGCACAGGAACCATCAGCTCACTCTGGCAGTGCCAACACAACGCTGAATATTCCAACTGAGGTGGCTCTGGTTTGGCTTTGGGAACACTTCTGTGCCTGCTGAACGCAGGGGAAGGGTGGAAAAGGAACGCCAAGAAGGAATTCCTCACAGGCTGATGGAACAGGCAGGGCAGGGAACAAGCCATGAGTAAAACCAGGTAATAACTTCAGCATGAGTTTTTATGGGAAAGAAAAGAGAAAAAACCCTCATACTCCTAGTTTCAAATGAACCCCATGGCTTCATTCCTTGATTTTCAGGGAAGAGTTTGGAAAGGAACCCCGTGGATTATCTATACCACCCACTCTGCTCAAAGCAGGGTCAGTCTGAGCAGGTTGCTCAGGGCCACCACGTGGGGTTTCCCACATCTCCAAGGGATTCCACAACCCTCACCCTCACTGGGAACACTGTGCCAACAGAATTCCCTGAACTTCATCCTGTTCCCTGTGCCCCTCTCCTGCCACTGGGCACCACCAGCACCCGTGTGGCTCCTTCTTCTTTGTTCCCTCCCATCCAGCACATGGACACACTGGGAAGAGCTCCCTCTGCATCCTCTGTTCCAGGCTGGCCGATCCCAGCTCTCCCAGCCTCCAATCCACCTCTCCCAGCCTCTCTGGATGAATGATCCCAGCTCTCCCAGCTCTCTGGAGAAATGATCCCAGCTCTCCCAGCCTCTCTGGATAAATGATCCCAGCTCTCCCAGCCTCTCTGGATGAATGATCCCAGCTCTCTGATGACCAGTTCCTGCTCTCTCAGCCTCCCTGGATGAATGATCCCAGCTCTCCCAGCTCTCTGATGACCAATTCCTGCTCTCCCAGCTCTCTGGATAAATGATCCCAGCTCTCCTAGCTCTCTGGAGAAATGATCCTAGCTCTCCCAGCTTCTCTAATGACCAATCCCAGCTCTCTGGATAAATGATCCCAGCTCTCTCAGCCTCTCAAAGGACCAATCCCAGCTCTCCCAGTCTCTCTGGATGACTGATCCCAGCTCTCCCAGCTCTCTGGATGAATGACCCCACCTCTCCCTGCTCTCTCATGACCAATTCCTCCACTCTCTGGATAAATGATCCAGAAAGGTTCTCCCAGCCTCTCTGGATGACTGATCCCAGCTCTCCCAGCCTCTCTGGATGACTGATCCCAGCTCTCCCAGCCTTCCTGGATGACACAGTCTCCAATCCCCTGGTTGTCTCTGTGGCTCTCCACCACACTCACTGCAGCATTTCCACGCCTCTCTTGGACTGGGGATCCCAGAGCCATTCCAGATGTGGCCTCTCCAGGGCAGAGCAGTGGGAATAACATCCCCCTTGACCTGCTGGAGGTGCTCTCCAAAACCCAGCTCACGATGCTTTTAAAATTTTTAAAATTTTAAAATTCTTTAGATTTGTCCCTTGTTATTGCTGCTTTTCCTCCCCGAGATCCCATCACGTAAAAACCCCAAATACTCCTGTTTCATGGAAAAACCCCAAATATTTCTGTGTCAGTGCATCACAGCAGAGCTGTGAAAGCCCCAGGGCCCAAACAAGTGAGGATGATGATTATCTGCACATGAACCAGCACTGCATTTGAGGCACCTGCAAAACACGTTTCCCTCTGTGTTCTGACTGCACAGGGCTTGCTGTTACTTGCTAAATCCCTGGATGATGCCATCGGGCAGCAGGAAGCACAGTTACCATTATTTGAGTTAAACCCATTTTTAGAAAGCTACAGAAGCCCCACGACTGCTGCAGGGTGAGGGGACAAGGCAGCTTGGAGCAAAGACCTGTTCCTGTCCCCCTTCTTACACATCAATATTTTCTTACTGTAACTTGTTGTGTTTTCCTAAGCTTTAAAGAATCCCAGTTACTCTGGAAAGCAAAGGCTGTGGGAGTTGTTAAAATGCCACAGAAAAAACCTGTGTGTTGCAATTATGAAAATGCCGAGACATTAAAAATTCAGAGGTTTGCATGAAACCCCAGGGAAAGCACAGATGCACGTGGCAGCACGTGAGGAGAATGTGCAGGTCCTGCAAACATCCAGGAGTCACCAAACCCAGGACGCAGCAGGAGAGAGTTTTGTTGTTCCCCTTCAGAACACGGCTCGTGATGAATGAGCTCAGTGCTGCCTGTTTGGTTCCGAGCTCCTCCCTCCCTTCCTCCCAAACTCCACCAAAAGGAGACAGGGGGACACCGAAGTTCTGTCCAAACTCAAGGCCTGAGATTCCCCTGAAATTCCTGTCAGGGCAAGGAATCCT
Source organism: Corapipo altera (assembly GCF_003945725.1). Lineage (NCBI taxonomy): Eukaryota > Metazoa > Chordata > Aves > Passeriformes > Pipridae > Corapipo > Corapipo altera. Next base: position 105,141 of record NW_020885076.1, on the reverse strand, counting down.
GAAATTCCCTGCCCATGTCCACGGGCTTCAACAGCCCAAGAGAGACCCTGAGGGTGTGCAGTGATGGGAGAATCCCTGAATGCACCAAAGTGATTCACCAGAATCTCGGGGGAAATCTCCTCTGAGGTCCTGTCTTGCCTCAAAGTTTGGAATTTTTGTGATCCTGGGCACTCTCAGCTCCTGGTGGAACACCTGTGAGGGGCTCCACTGGTGGAGGGAATGAACAACAGCACTTTTTTCCAAGGATTCCAACTCCTCGACAGGGCAGAGGGATGGTTTCCTGTTCCAATATTTCTTCTCAACAAGGGTACCATCACAAGGCTTCTGTTATTATTATTATTATTATTATATATTACTTTATTTCAATTATTAAAGAGCTCTTAACCCCCGAGTTTCACCTCATTCCAAGGCCCCTGCCCACCCCTCCAGGCTGGGGGGGCTGCAGGGTGCTGGGCTGCCAGGGCTTAAACCACGAGCAGGATCATCCCAGGGGGAATTTCCCTGCTAAGGAACCCCAGGACCCACTGATTTCATAAAGGGCAGACTAAACAAGGACCCCGGGAGCCGGGACTAAAGAAAATTAAACAGCGGGAATAAGTGCCTGGAGCGGGAACGGGCTGTAATTCCTAACCGGGAATAAAGAGAGGGAGGTTTTGGAGGCTGCGGGGGTGGCACAGCCCGGGGGTGGCACAGCCCGGGGGGGTCGCGGTCTCTGCGGACCCCCCGACCCGCCCCGTGTCCCCCGCACCCAGCGGGGCGCGGCCCGCGAGCGGCGGGGCCGGCAGGGGGCGCTGCTTCCCGCCGGTCCCGGGGGAGGGAACGGGAACGGGAACGGGAACGGGAATGGGAACGGGAACGGGAATGGGAACGGGAACGGGAATGGGAACGGGAATGGGAATGGGAACGGGAACGGGAACGGGAATGGGAACGGGAATGGGAACGGGAATGGGAA
>NW_020885076.1:92799-104179 GCF_003945725.1 Corapipo altera | reverse complement strand
CGGGAATGGGAACGGGAATGGGAATGGGAACGGGAATGGGAACGGGACACCGGGATAGGGACACCCGGACAGGGACACTGGGACCCCTCGGGACAGGGATACTGGGACAGGGATACTGGGATCCCTTGGGACATGGACACTGGGACAGGGACACCGGGACACCGGGATAGGGACACTGGGACCCCTCGGGACAGGGACACCCAGACAGGGACACCGGGATAGAGATACCGGGATCCCTTGGGACAGGGACACCAGGATAGGGATACCGGGACACCAGGATAGGGATACCGGGACACCGGGACAGGGACACCGGAATAGGGATACCGGGACAGGGACAGCGGGACAGAGATACCGAGATAGGGATACCGGGACAGCGACACCCGGACAGGGACACTGGGACCCCCCGGGACAGGGATACCGGGACAGGGACACCAGGACAGGGACACCGGGACAGGGATACCGGGATCCCTTGGGACAGAGACACAGAGACAGGGACACCAGGACCCCCCGGGACAGGGACACCGGAATCCCCTGGGGCAAGGGACCACCAGGACAGAGACCACTGGGACCCTCCGGGACAGGAACCACCAGGACAGGGACACCGGGACAGGGACCACCGGGACCCCCTGGGACAGGGACACCAGGACAGGGACACCAGAACCCCCCAGGACAGGGATACCAGGACAGAGACACCGGAATAGGGACACCAGGACAGGGACACTGGGACAGGGACACCAGGACCCCCCAGGACAGGGATACCGGGACCCCCTGGGACAGGGACATTGGAACCCCCCAGGACAGGGACACAGGGACCCCGTGGGACAGGGATACCGGGACAGGGACCACCAGGACCCTCTGGGACAGGGACCACCGGGATCCCTTGGGACAGGGACACCAGGACAGGGACCACCAGGACCCCCCGGGACAGGGACATCTGAACCCCCTCGGGACAGGGACCACAGGGATAAGGACACTGGGACCCCTTGGGACAGGGACACTGAGATCCCTCGGGACAGGGACCGTCAGGACCTCCTGGAACAGGGACCACAGGGACCACTGGGACCCCTCGGGACAGGGACCCAGCACCACCTGAGCCGGCCGGGTTCACCCCGAGACCCCACAGGGTCGTGTCCAATCCCGGCGGCTCCCGACAGTGCCGGTTATCCCACGGGAACTGACCCAAGGGCACCTGCATCCCCCCCAGTCTGGGATGTCTCCCCTCACTCCTGGCCCCGTGTCTGCAGAGGGGATGGATGGAAGCCACACAGCCCGTTCACCTGCACCATCCCCAGCACACTGCTCATCCCACTGCCCTCGCCCTTTCCTGCTGGGATTGTGAGTGACACACACTGGAATCATGAGGGGCACACCAGGGCACACACCGAGGCCACGGGAATCATGAGGGGCACACCAGGGCACACACCAAGGTCCCAGGAAGCATGAGGGGCACACCAGGGCACACACCAAGGTCCCAGGAATCAGGAGGGGCACACCAGGGCACAGGCAAGGCCACTGGAATCATGAGGGGCACACCAGAGAACACTGAGGCCACGGGAATCATGAGGGGCACACCAGCGCACACACCGAGGCCACTGGAATCATGAGGGGCACACCAGGGCACACCAAGGTCCCAGGAATCATGAGGGGCACACCAGGGCACACACTGAGGCCACAGGAATCATGAGGGGCACACCAGGGCCAGCTCATGACACACCATCACTTGGCTGAAACAACTCCTGGTGTGCAGCTGCAGAAGTTCAACTGGGAACTCGGGATGAACAGTGTCCTACAAAAGGGCAGAGCCTGGTGACCTGTGTCCGTGTGGCTGTGCCAGGGCCACACAACAGCCCTAAGGTGGAAACTTCCACCTGCACTTCACCTCCCAGGACACTCCAACCTCTGCTGTTTGCCCGAACAACTGACCCGACTCATCTCTAACACGGCCCATCTGAGGACATCTGGCATCAGCCAACATCATAAAAAGAATCTGCTCATCCAGCCAGGCCAGGCTGACGTTCAAAAGGCTCTGGAGATGAGGCAGGTTTTCATGTGGGATACTCTGAAATAAAGCACCATGAATATCCTCTGTGGATCCCACAGACCTGCTCTGGGAGGGCTCCCCAATGGGATCCCTGTCTGCTCATTCCAGGGCTCTGATCCAGCATCTCCCCACTGTGCACCTGCACCTGGTTCTATAAATAACCAATCTGGGATGCACCACAGGTTTTTCCTCCATCTGTGCCTTTCCTTTTATCTTCCACAGTCATGGATTCAGGATCACCACTCAGCACCTTGGCTCAAAACAAACCCCCCAAACCCAGCCTTTCTCTTTCCTGGGGCTTTTTACCAGAGGTGGTCTAAGTTTCCCAAGCCTGCACGTCGGGAAATCCTTGGGAACGAGCCAGACACCAGTCTCACAGCAAAGCCAGCCAGGTTCCAGGGTGGGAATGCACTGGCTGGAAGTGATACCTGGCACCTGAGGAATGTCAGACATCCTGGGACAGGGAGTGGGCAGAGACTTCACCAAGAATCATCTCTGCTCTCCCCTTCCTTGGGTTGTTCTCACACAAACCCGAGTCAGACCATTCACCCCAATGGAAATCCTCAGGAAATTCCCAGAACTGCACAAGCTCCCACCAACAATTGACTCCCTGGAGCCAAATTTAACCCTTTGGGTGACCCAGCACTTGGAATTTCTCCTTCCATCCTCTCATGGCTCTGTTGCCTTCTCCACACTCCCCCCACCACCTCGAGGAGCTTCAGTGCCAGGAAACAGCACAAAGCAAAATGAACTTGTCCAAGATCCAGCTGCATCCCTTAAACCAAAACATAAACCCCTCAAAAGCCAAAATAAACCCAAGAGAAAAACCCCTTCCACATATAGGTGGGCAGGAGGCATTCAAGTGGGAGCATTGCAAGGGAAGGAGCAAGAGGAGAATCAGGAATGTGAGGAGGGATTATTCAGTGCTGGCAGCTGGTTCCTGGTCTGTGAAACATCAGTCACAAGTGGGTTTGGACAGTGATTTAAATTTTGAGGGAGAATACAGGCAAGGAGGGGAGGGAGAAGCAGCTTACACTTCCTTCATGCTCAGAAACAGGCAGGAGCACAAGCCACACTTGTCCTTGTCTTTCCCATGTTATCTGTTCCATGGCCTGGCTGACACATCCATGGTAATTAGGATAAAGTGTGAAAATTATTCCCAAAAACATCTGTACTAAGCAAGTGTAGCACTGAGTGACACTTAGGCCAGAAAGCAGGAAGTTTCCTGAAGTCCTAAATTTCACATTAGATTTCCCCCCCCTCTAATATTATGCAAAGTTCAGGGGTTTGAGGGGAGGTGCCCTCTGACAGCAGCACTGCTGCTCTTGGCCACACACACTCAGCTGCTCCTGTCTCAGTTTTGCTTGAAGCATTTCCCAACCATGAATAAATCCAAAATTTCACGGTTTGGTCTCAGGCATCCCCAGTATCATCCCCAGGAGCTGGAAAGCTCTGTTGTAGCAGATTATCAAAGTAACTAAAGCAGAGTTACCGAAAGGAAGAGGAAACATTTTCTCAGATGGAAATGCTACAGCAGTAGCACCAACAGTTGGTCTAAACCAAACCCACCAAACTCCAAACGGAAACAGGGCTTCGGAAGTACCAAAAAATCAGGAGAAATCTCACCTCGTTTCTCCAGGAAGTTAAAATATTACAGAAAAAGCGAAGAGCTTTCCATGAGAAAGCATCCTCAGCCCGAGTGCAAGGAAGCAAGAGGACTCTGCTGGGAAGAGGGACACACACACACAGTGCCCCGGGTGGCTCTGGGGGAGATCCCAGACCAGCCTGTCCTGCTGCGAGCGGGAACCCCCCCCAGATCCCCGCAGAGCCAAAGCTCCACCTGCCCCCCCGTGTTTGGTGTGACAGAACCCAGGAGAGCAGGCCCGGGGCTCCCTTACCTGAGAGGGGCTGCAGGGCCTTCTCCAGGGCGGGCTCCTTGCGCAGGGGCCGGGGCAGCGGCGCGTCCTGGGCGCTGAACAGCCCGGGGCTCTCGGGCAGCTTCTTGCGCGCGGCGGGGCCGGCGGGGCCGGGCGCTCGGCAGCTGCCTATTGCACTTGTGAAAAGGTTCGTGTGCTCCTCGGTGCCGGCGGGCTCCGAGCCGGGGGGGAACCCCCCCAGGGACAGGGCCGGGGAGCTCTCGGAGCAGTCGATCTGCAGCGGGGTCTGCAGGCCCAGCGCCAAGGGATTCGACTCCGAAGGCTCCCTCCTGACCCACTGCTCGTCTCTGCTCAGCAAACCCTTGGAAGGCGACAGGTGTGGGCACGACATGTGGCACCTGTGCTTCTCTTTGTGTTTGTACCTCTCCCCGACGGCCTCCTTCCCAAACCTGTAGCGCTTCAGGGACTCCAGAACCGTTCTGGAGGAGCTGTTGGCCGTGATAGTGTCCATGGAAACCTGCGGCTGCTCCGAGGAGGAACGGTGCTCCCGGTGCTTGTGGCGGTGCCTGTGCTTGTGCTCCAGCATCCAGCCGTAGGCCATCTCGGGTGGAACGCTGGGGTAGGTGCTCATGGACAGCAGGGGGGTCCTGCTCGTGGTGAGGAAAGCTTCCTGGCGCAAGAGTTTATGCTTCTTCTTGTGGTATTTGGTGGGGTTGAGAAGCAAGTGGCCTGTATGCATGTAGGAAGGTGGCGGCAGGGGGGTCGTGAAAGAAGGAGAGGGTGGAGGAGGGTAAAGAGTCGGAGGGTACCTTCCATAATAACCTAATCCTATGGGAGCAGCTGCCAGGGGGGACGGGGAGTAAGGCATGCCATAGGAGGGGTAGAACCCGGTGCTGGAGAGGGGAAAGCTGAGGCTATGCATGAAGGGCATTTCTGCCATAGCTTCCCGCATTTTTGGAGGCCTGCCTCTCTTTTTCTTTAAATCAGGTTTCCTAATGTAGTGCAAAGGATCTAAAGGAAAAGTAGGGTGGGTGTAGAAACTGTTGAAGTTTATTCTAAAAATGGTGGGCAGCAAATCCCGGGGTATAAAATGGTGACTCCGGTGGGTTATCCGAATTTCACTTAACCGGCTTATTAACTCCTCCAACTCGGCGAGGAAATCGGGGTCCTGCCTCCCCCGGAGCTGAGGGTACTTCTTTTTCCTTTTCCTCTTCTGCCTCTTCATCTTGTCGTAGCTGAGGTAATCGTGGCTGCGGCGCTTGCACTTGTGCTTGTGCTTCTCCTTCAGGTTGCTGAGCACGGTGGAGGTCTCGGGCGGGAGCAGGGACACGTGGTCGAAGGAGTGCCTCTTCTTCTTCTGCCCGCAGAACTTCTCCGCCCGGTCCGAGGTGCTGTTGTTGTCCGTCCCGATGCCGCTGTCGCTGGGGATGGTCTCGTCGCTGTGGGACTCGCTCACGGGGGACGGCGTGGCCTCTTTGAGCGAGGTCAGCTCGCTCAGGTGGGAGGGCGAGTTGGGCAGCAGCGTGGGCGGCGACAGCCTCCTCCTGCCCTTGGCCGCCTTCTTCATGGCCAGGGTCTGCACCACGCCGCCCTGCCGCGAGTGGAGGTGCAGGTAGGGCACGGGGCTGGGCTCGATGAACCCCGCGTCGCTGCTCACCGGGCTCTGCCCCCCGCTCACGGCCGACGACTGGGAGCAAACCGGAGACGGGAGCACCTCCGAGGGGTTCCCCGCGGGAGGCAGCAGGTGGGGCAGGACCTGGCCCAGGGACGTACCGGGAGCTTGCTGGGCAGACTTCTCCAGCACGGTCAGGCTGGCGGCGCTGCTGGCCAAGAGGCCGTTCAGGACGGCTTTGGGCTTCCTCCCTCTCCTCTTTCCTATGTAAATTGTTCCTTTCTTGCTGACGTTGATTTGCTGGCCCAGCTTCGAACCGAATGTGGCGGCGAGAGTCGACACCGTGTTGTGGAGCTTGGATTGCATCTTCCCTTTGGTATTTGGTTCCACTGTACTGGACAGGATCTGATTCAGGAGTTTCTTTCGCTTCAGAGTTTTCATTTTATTTATTTTTCGAATAATTGTTTTCATTAACTGTCCGTTATTTCTCTTGGCAACTTTTCTGTCTGAGTCTACTTCCAAATCACTCATGCTGCAAATACTGGGGCTTTGGACCTCTTCAGGCCCTCGGAGCTGGTCCTTTCTCTCAAAGAACTCCCCGGGTCGATGCTGCTCACTTTCAGGCCCCATCTTGCTCGAGTTCTCTGTTCCAACAAAAGGTGCCACGGACAGAATAGGTGGTTTCGTTTTAATTGATGACCTGATCTGTCTTTTAGGTCTCCCTCTCTTTTTAGGAAAAGGTTGTCCCGATAAGCTCTGCTTCAGGGAGGGAATTTCAACCTCAGGCTGCAAAATGGGAGGCTCTTGCTCCTCTTTTGACTGCACTGAGAAGACTTTTGATGCCGGAATCTTTAGAGTCCTTTTGGGGGGACCTTCGAGCTCCGGCATCTCCTTGGGTTTAGATCTTCCTCTTTTGGGTTTGTACATGTCGGGCAAGAAATCATCCGCCATACACAGGCTCGAGGGTTGTTTGTGGGCGCTGTAGAACTTCTGGGTTGGTTTGTCAGTCTCAGCCAGCAGAGCCAGGGACTGGCCATTGGCTTCGTTCAGCTTCGGCAACTGGTGCTTGACGAACTCGTGCTCCACGAACGAGGACGACCCGATGTTTTTCAGGAACTTGGCCTGCTCCAAATTGCTGCTCGATAGTGCACCGTAGGAAATGTTTTTAAAAAGCTCCGACCTTTCCAGCTCCAGACCCTTCGGAGGTCGACACGTGCTCCTCGACACCACTTTAGTCCATCGGGGCTTCCTTCCTTTCCTTTTCTTCAGAGGCTTCGACTGCTGAGTGCTGCTCAGATTCTTCGCTCCTTGGCAGGATTTATCGGATGCAGCAATCGCCCCGATCTTCAGGAACTGCTTGCTGCTGAACAAGCTGGTAAAACTGACCACGGAAGGAGTGACAGTGGCGTGGATGCTCGTTTCAGCTGCCAAAATGGGCTTTTTCCCCGTGGAAGGACTGGTTCTGGAAGTCTCCACGTAAGAAGCCTTTGAATCGCTCAAATCTTTGTCAGCACCTTTAAAATCGGCGCCGAGGGGGTGGCTCAGGGTCCTGCTCAGACCCAGGATGCTGTCAGAGGAAAAGGGAGTCTTGCCCACGGGATCAGAGATGCCTTCCAGGAGCTCTGCCGTGGAGCTTAAGTGCAATGAGTTGGATGGCAGCTGGGAGGAGGATGCTGAGAGGCTCCTGCTCAGGGTGGGGACAGACACGGTGGGGGAAGGGGAGGGGAGATTCCCCTCTCCCACTGCACTGAACGGGGACTTGGCTGTCGACACCTCCGAGGCACCTCCTGTCCTGAAGTCTGGTGAAGTGCAATACACTGGGGGCTGCTTCTCGTGCTTGGATGCTTCATAACCGCCCTTCTCGCTGGAGGAGAAGGCGTCCTGGGGAACACACATCCCCTCGTTAAACATCTCCTTGCCCACCTCGGCGATCTCCTTCCGAATGGAAAACTTCTCCAGGATGCTCTCCTTGTTCTGCCTCGCAACGTGCTTCTCAAAGGGTTTGCTGGTAGGGTTCTCCTTCAGTAAATCCGTGGGCTCGTGGCTTTCCAGGCTGCTGAGGTTGGAATTGCAGGGGAGTTTAAAGGGCTCTGAGGTGGGTGTGAGGGAATCTGCCTTCAGCGTCCCAGAGTCCTTGTTGGCCAAACCAGCCGGGCTGCCAATCCCTGCCGGCTTCTTCCCACACTCCTTGCTAACCAATCCCACCGGACTGCTAATTCCTGGCATCTTCCTCCCAGAGTCCTTGCTAACTGGTCCCACCGGGCTGCCAATCCCCGGCGTCTTCCTTCCAGAGTCTTTGTTACTCAGAACCGTCGTATTCCCGGTCCCCGGCATCTTCCTCCCAGAATCCTTGTTGAGCAGACCTGTAGGACTATTTACCCCCAACAGCTTCTTCCCAGCATCCTTGTTAACCAATCCTGCTGGAGTGCTGATCCCTACTGGCTTCTTGAGAGGCTCCTTGGTAGTCAATCCAGCTGGAGTGCTGATCCCTGGAAGTTTCCTCCCCACATCTTTGCTGATCAATCCAACTGCAGAGCTGGTCACCGGCTGCTTCTTCCCAGAGTCCTTGTGCACTGTCCCGGGGGGAGTGCTGATCCCTGGGGGCCTCTTGCCAGAGTCCTTGCTCACCAATCCAATCAAGGGGCCGATCCCTTGGGGCTTCTTCCCAGAGTCTTTGTTCACCAGTATGGCTGTGCTGCCAATCCCCAATGGCTTCTTCCCTGAGTCCTTGTTCACCAGCCCCACGGCAATCCCAGAGCCCGGCAGCTTCTTCACCAAATCTTTACCAACCATCCCACTCGGATTGATGGTTCCTGGCGGCTTCTTCCCAGAGTCTTTCACCAAACCGGACGCGCTTCCGTTCCCGGGCTTCTTCTGCTTTGCTTTGGAAGACTTGGAGGGAGGACAGGTTGCAATGAGCTGAGCCAGTTTCTCTGTGACAGTTGTTGCTCCGTTGATTTCTGTTCTGTCCTTTAAATCGGAGTTATGGCTGCTGATCAGGGTGGGAGGAGATGACTTCATGTAATCCGTCATTTCTGAGTGCAACGGGGAAACTTTCTTGGATAAAGGGGTTGTTTCTACTTGGACACCTTCTTCTGCGTGTAACTCAACTGGTGCCACTTCTCCAGCTTTCTTGTAGGACTTTGAAGGGTCCTAGGAGTCAAAAGAACAACAAAAAAATCTTTAGGAACAGAGCACAAAGTATCTCTCTGAGTAACACAGTATCTTTTGATGTTGAGATGATTAATTCCTGCTCCAGTAACAGGGAAACTGCATAAGCACAGCTTCACCAACCTATCAATTTAAATAAAATCAGTAATAATAGATCCAATAATAAAACATTGTAAATATTACAATAGATGGATTATGCAAATATTGGTAATATTAATAAATTACTAATATTTAAAGCAAAATTTTAAACCAGTGGACATATTGAAGCATTTCTGACTTTAACAAAACCCAAACTCGCTGCCAGCCCTGAAATACAACCCATTTATTCTGCCCCCCCCCCCAATTATAAACATTCTCCAAAAATACTGTTGCTGTTTGTTAATAAAAACCCTCTGACAACAATGCACTGGGCTATTTATAGTGTGAGAGCACTTGAGGAGCTCACATGGTGCTGAGCAGCAGCTGAGCAGGGCCGTGTCCCAGGACACCCCCAGCCCCTGCAGCAACAGCTTCTCCTCCCAGCAGACCACTGACAGCCAGAAAAATGAGGAAAGTGAAATAAAACAAGTCGAATTAGCCTCCTGTTTGCACAGGGATACACGTGGAGCAGCCCGAACCCGCAGTTATTTCCAGTTCTGACCTAAACAAACCTGAAATTTATTTATTCTGTACAAATTGCGACGCCCATCACCTTCCCAAAGCCTGCTGGGAACATCCCAAAAAATGAATGTTTCAGTTTGGAAGGACAGTCTGTGCACACAGCACCCAACACATCCCTGCAGGGATTCACTCAGGAGTGGAAGGCTCTGAGCTCAGATGAGGAAGTTCTGCATCCAGTTCTGCTGCCCCCAGCACAAGAAGGACATGGAACTGCTGGAGCAAATCCAGAGGAGGCCACAAAGCCAATAAGGGAACTGGAGCCCCTCCCCTATGGATGGAGACTGGGAAAGTTGGGACTGTTCAGTCTGGAGAAGGTTGTGTGGAGATCTCACAGCACCTTCCAGGGTCTGAAGGGGCTCCAGGGAAGCTGGACAAGGACTGTTCCTCAGAACTGGGGTGACAGGACAAGGGGAATGGGTACAAACTGAGAGAGGGGGAATTTAGGTTGGATATTGGGAAGAAATCCTTCCCTGTGAGGGTGGTGAGGCCCTGGCACAGGTTATTCCATGGATGCCCCATCCCTGGGAGTGTCCAAGGCCAGGCTGGACAGGACTTGGAACAACCTGGGATAGTGGAAGGTGTCCCTGGTGGAACTGGATGAGCTTTATAATCCCTTCCAACCCAACCCCACTCCATGATTCCATGATTCCAACCACAAACTGAAAACCTCCCGGCACCCACCACCTCCAACTCTGGGAATCCCTGGGATGCAGAGTCACTGAACAGCACTGGAACTGCCTTGCTGGGCAACCTTCAGAGAGTTACACCCCTTTCCCACGGCCTGAGATCCTGAGAAGAGCTTTGGAAGGAAACTTTAACCTTCTTTGTCCAGTGGATTGAAAAATTCACCTCAATGTTGCCTTGGGAATTGAACTCCTCAGCCCTGTGTCTGCTGAGCCACCTGAGTATCCACAATATTCCCTCTTTCTTTGATTCCTCTGTGTGCTCTGCTACCCCTCAGTTGGGGTCTGTGGTGCCCTCACAGTGCCTCTGCTTTTCCCAATCCACCTCTGCCTCCAAACAAAGAGCTCGGAAGTTTGAGCAGATATTTAAATAACAAACACATAACTAAGCAAACCCTTCCAAACACCAGCTTTGATCTGAGCAAGATGCCAGGATTCTGAGAACGTGGCTTGAGCATCAAACAGGGAGCCTCTGAAAGCTGAAGGCAAGTGCCCTGGAGAGCTCCTTTCTCATCTGAGGGTGAGGGAAATCTCCAAGCACAGCGAAAATGATTTCAAAGAACGCGAGAAACAAAACGAGAAACGTCTGGTGAGATGTCAGAAAGGAGCCAAAAAAGTTCACAGCTCTTTTTCAGCGTTTTGAAAGGCAAAATTCTTATATGGGAAATTTTTTTCATGTTGTGGGTTTTTTTGGCCATAAATCCACTTAACAATCGGTGGGATTAACAGGAATGTTTTGGGGGGGGGAATTTTTAAGGAAAAAAATTCCTTTGGTAACTTCTAGTAGAGACACCTTGAACAAAACACGTAACCTTTGGAGGGGGTTGCAGTGGCTGCAAAACCACTAAAAAACTCCAAGATAACTCACAAAGTTTGTTCTTGCAATTCTATATTATTAAAACTTTCAGATTTTTGGTTAAAGTGAATGGGAAGTATTGCTGTCACTGAGGAGTATCCCACAGGATATTCCTGTGGGACAGAGCTCTCCCTCAGTCTCTGGGATCCCTGGATCCCTGATATCTGAGCTCTCCCTCAGTCTCTGGGATCCCTAGGCCCAGATCCCAGTTTTCTCTCAGTGCCTGGGATCCCTGGGTCCCAGATCCCAGTTCTCCCTTGATCCCTGGCTCTCTGATCCAAGCTCTCCCTCAGTCCCTGGGATCCCTGGCTCCCTGATCCAAGCTCTCCCTGGGTTCCTGGGATCCCTGATCCAGGCTCTCCCTGGGATCCCTGGGCTCCCGATCCAAGCTCTCCCTGGGATCCCTGGCTCCCTCATCCAAGTTCTCCCTGGGATCCCTGGGCTCCTGATCCAAGCTCTCCCTGGGATCCCTGGCTCCCT
>NW_020885076.1:81316-92789 GCF_003945725.1 Corapipo altera | reverse complement strand
ATCCCTGGGCTCCTGATCCAAGCTCTCCCTGGGATCCCTGGCTCCCTGATCCAAGCTCTCCCTGGGATCCCTGGGTCCCTGATCCAAGCTCTCCCTCAGTCCCTGGGATCCCTGATCCAAGCTCTCCCTGGGATCACTGGCTCCCTGATCCAAGCTCTCCCTCAGTCCCTGGGATCACTGATCCAAGCTCTCCCTCAGTCCCTGGGATCCCTGCCTCCCTCATCCAAGCTCTCCCTGGGTTCCTGGGATCCCTGCCTCCCTCATCCAAGCTCTCCCTGGGTCCCTGGGATCCCGATCCAAGCTCTCCCTGGGTTCCTGGGATCCCTGGGTCCCCGATCTCAGCTCTCCCTCAGGGATTTTTGGGGTCAGGTCACCCCCCAGTGCCGGGGCAGAGCTGTGGTGTCACAGCCCGTGGCCAAAGGCACACCCTGTCCCTCAGCCCAGTTCTCCCAGGGCAGCTCCAATCCTATGGAAATGCTCAGGAATTCCCCCTGGAATACTCTCCAACCCAGGCCTGTCGAGTGCAGCAGGGGCAGGAAAGGTGCCCTGCTCCCCTGGGATAACTCCTGGTGCCCACACAGGCACTCCATGAGGTGGGAAGGACAGACCTGAAGCCCAACCCAGGTGACAAAGCCACCAAAAAAAATGGTCTAAAACAGTTTTCCTGGAATTCTGTGCCTCGTTAGCCCAGATTTCCAGCCCTGCTCCACGTTCCTCCGGTTTCAGATGGAATGAAATGGTTCATCTGGGGGCAAAGCTGTTCAAAAGGGTGAGATAACACTACACCAAAAAGCACTTTGTGCTTTAAAAAATAATCTGTTCCTGGGCCACCTTTAGTTCAACTGTCTGGCTTAAAAGCATCGCCCAAAACAACTGCACAAAACCTGGAAGTTTCCATCAAACTGGTGTCATTCTAAATTTGGGACTGAGCTGAACTGAAAATTCCAGCTCTCCCGTGTGGACACACGGTTTCCAGACTTGCACCACTCACTTCAGGAATAAAAATTCCAGGTAGTTTTGATATGAACTGTTAATGAGTTACAATCCATCCCTGGTGGCCTTGGCAGCGCTGGGAGAACAGTTGGACCTGATGGTCTTAAAGCTCCTTTCCAACCCGAATGATTCTGTGATTCCAGAGTCACCACAGGCACCAACAGCAAAAAAAAATGACTTTATTCTAAAAAAAGCATCTGCTGTTAGAGCACAATCCCAGGGTTTATTATTTACTGTGATGGTGATTGGTACTTGTGTGCAAAAGGCTGAGGAGCAAATGATCTTTCCCAAGAGCAGGGGGGTCTCCTCTCCAGCCTGGTGTCAAACTCACACTCCTCACCCTAAAACCAAACTGCAAACCCCGAGATCCTCTTGGTTTCCACCCTCTGGAACAGCCAGAAAGGAACCAGCTTGTTAATGAAACTGCAATAAAGGGGTTTTTATGTGCACACCCAGATCTCCCCGTCGCTGTTTGAGCTGCTGCACTTCAGGCCAGTGTTTGGGCCACAATTCCAACGAGCTTTCTGAGGAATCACAGGAACTGTGGCATCAATATATCCCACAGAATTCCCCAAATAATAACCACTGGAAGTGTCTGCTGTTTGTTTTTCACCGCTGAGACTTTGCAGGTTTTTCTAAGAGCAAGTTTGAACGAAGGACCAGGGAAAGAAAAAAAAGACCAAACTTATGTCCCAGATGCTGCAGGAAATATTCTCAAGGTACTAAAAAAAGAAATCACTCCTTTAGCTTTGTTACCTCTGGGTGGCTGTGATTTCATCAGTAAACTTCCCTGCAGAGCTTTCCCTGCACGACCCAGGGCAAGAGAGAGAGCTCCAGAATCCTGCACTCAGCAGTTTTCACCCAGGAATAAGGAGCTGGAGCAGGAGGGCGAGTCCCAACCTGCTGCCCCGTGTTACCACTCTGAGTTAGAGTTACACAGGCTGCTACTATCACCTCTTCCTGGTTGCTACACCTTCACCACTGCCCCTCTGCCATGGCCCTGCCTACATTCACCCTCCAGCACGGGGAAAACAGAGGTTTGCCCCTGAACAGGGCCAAAAATGTGTATTTATGTGTATTTATGTTCAAGGCTCAGGCTTTTGGGCTTAATGTCTGCCTGCCACGGGACACTTCCTGAAAGGAAGAAATCCCAGTTCCACACTCAGTGTCAAAAAAGCAGATTAAATGCTCCTTGGCTCTTGCAGCACCTCCTAATTTTGTTCCTCTTCACACTCGTGAATCTCGGCCTTTTTTAAGTCTCTCTTTCCTCTTCTGTGAGAAAAAAAATATTTATTAACTTGTATGTCCACACATTTCTGGAGGACAAACTGCAGATGCACAGGGAAAAACTCCCCTCACTGAAAGGGTGGTTGGACACTGGAACAGGGAAGAGGAGGAATCCTCATCCCCCAGGGAGGTGGCACCTGGGGACAGGGTTTAGTTGGGAACAGAAGGGCTGCACTCCATGATCCCAGAGGGCTTTTCCAGCCTGAGAGATTCTGGGATTCCAAGTGACTCCCCTCGCTCACAGCAAGCAGACAAACCCTCTGGTTTTACAACTGCTGACACTCCCCAAGTCTCAGCAGTCCTGTCAGCACCAAGCTGGAGGAAAAGCCTGTCAGACGTGGAAGTGCCAAGGGTTTTCCTCCTGTTTTAATTCTCCTGGTATTCCCAGGAGAGGAATTCCACTGCTCCTCTTTGTGTCTCAGCCCTTCACTCAGTGCACTGCCAGTGCTACATCTTCACTCCAACCCGTTATTCCTCCTCAAAAAGAAGGGGAAGTTCAGTGTCAGAGCTCCAGGTGAGGCCACACCCGGCTCTGAGCTGCTCATTTATTTGCTTTCCCCTCCTCCCCATCGAAAGCAGAGATTTAGGGATCCCTTCCCTCTGCTGAAGGGTAATTTTCAGAGCTAAAACTTGCTTTATTTCATGGCAATAAGACAAAAAAAAAATAAATCCCTGGGGTATTATATTCAAAACAGGAATATTTTAAGCCATGGTTCCCATTTATTTCCACACAGACACTTCCAGTCCCTTTTCAGGACTCAGCAGGACACTGTTTGCTGTCATTTCTAACAACCCACCATGGTATCAATGGTGTCACATATCAATAATATCACTAATGTATTATAACATATATTATATATGATATATTATTATATCAGATACATAATATAATAATATACCTATTATATATAATACACATAATATATGTGGTATAATATATGTATATTACATAATGTATATGTACTATGATATATTTATAATATATGTATTATATACAAAATACATATATACTTATTTTATATATATATAAAAGACATATATACTTATATTATATATGTATAAAAGACATATATACTTATATATGTATAAAATACATATATACTTATAATATATATATAAAAGATATATATACTTATTTTATATATATATACTTATTTTACATATATATAAAATACACACATATATAAAATACATACATACATATTATGTATATATAACATATATACATATATATAATATCAGTAATATTTGCTTCCCTTCCTGATTTCCACTTGGAATGGGATGGATCTCCTGAAGGAAAACCTGGTACACAAACAAAGACGTCAAGGGGGAAAAATCCCTCCTGTCCCCATCCAAATCCAAATCCTGATTATTTTCCCTGGTAAAAACTCTCTTGATGCAATGGGAGAGTCTCCAGATGCAACGGTGCCCTTTGCTGGGAGAACCAGAGGATCATGGAATATCCTGAGCTGGAAGGGACCCACAAGGATCATCCAGCCCCACACCCCAGCAACCCGACCCTCCCCTCACTAATTCACCTTAAACCTGCCCTGAGGAAGGGATTTGCAGCTGCAGGTGCCACCTGAATTCAGGCATCAAGAGGAATCACAGGCTGGATATTCCAGGCTGGCCAAACACTCAACTCACCTCAACAGAGTCTTGTTGGACAAAAAAAAAAACAGAAGAAAAAGGGAAAAAAACCCCAACATCAGTATAATGACAAGTTGGGATCTGCTCTTCCAGTGCTTTTCGAGAGGAAGTCAGAAAAATCCTTAGGAATAATAAGCTTGTTCTGAGCTGGAAGAATGTGAAATAAAGGCCATTGCCAGCATTTTATGTTATGCAACATAAATTTTGAGAATTTCTTGGTCTGCAGGCTGAGGAAAAACCCCTCTGATTCCCAAGGAGGGAAAACCCAACACAACTGCACTGTGGAGCCTGGAAAAAGCCAGTTCAGCCCTTACATCCAGCACACCTGTCTTTTCAGGACACAGTTTATGCCTTGGAATCACGGAATCCCACAATGGGTTGGGCTGAAAGGGACCCTGAGCACAGGACACAGGAGGGAGAGATGGAAACCCTGCAGCCCTGGGGCCTGTGGAACAGACATCCCACAGCAAGGAAGGGCTCCAGCTTCCATGGACTTGCTGGATTCCCCTGCTAGGGCTACCTAAGGGTACATCCTAACATTGTACTGGCAAAACTTTCATGTGGATTGGCAAAAAGAGCAGGTTGTAGCCCAACACTTCCAAAATTTAGCACCCATGCAACATTATTTGTAATTCTTGCCATTTATCCCGTTCTCCCTGTCTGCTGTTGCTGCTGTTACTTGTTACATCCTGCAGATCACACAAACAAAAAGGAGGCAGGGCTACCTCCTTCCCTTTGGAAAACCCCTGGCACATCCCTCCAGCCACTCCATTTATAGCCATGGTATCCCCAGGCTGGTTTGGAACTCAGCTGGAAAAGTCTCCTTTGCTTTCCAGACCCTGCTCGGGCCGTTTGTGGCAGTGACAGGTGAGAGACAAGAAAACAGGAACCCAAACCCCATCCCAACAGAGACAAGACCCCCAAGGACCTCCACTTTCTTCTATAAAAGAGACTAAAAATCACACCACCACTTGCCAGAGATGTCACTTTAAGCTGACAGGGGAATTATCTCTCGTTGACGGTGTCGAACTGTGAACGAGCACTTTCCCCCCGTCAACAGCCACGAAATCAAACCATTTCTAACTCCAGGAGCTTCAGGATCAGAGGTCACACGGAACCACACGATGGGGCAGAGATGGTGAAGCTTCCCAACACAGCTCAAACACACCAGGACCTGCAAACCACCCCACGGGCACCCCACTCACTTGTTTGGGAGGACAGTGCTCGCTCTTCTCATCCGTCATCTTCCCGCTCTTGGGAGCCCTCCTCGGCTGCTTGATGCTGGTTTTTATGGCAGGCCTGCAGACATAATTCTCGAGGTTCTTGGGAGGCTTTTTGGTCCTCTTGGCTTGAAGGCCGATCTTCAGCTTGAGGTTCCCCTCGGAGAAGTTGGTTTCCTTCACGGAGAACTGCTGGGCCTCGCTCAGGGCCTCGCTCTTCCCATTCTCGCCCTCCCGGCCCTTCTTCTTCCCGTCCTCCTCGTCCTTGCTGCAGCCTTCGGGCTCCGCTTCTCCCTTGCCCACCAACGTGCCAAGGTTTGCCACAGAGGGGCTTTTCCCAGAAAACCCTTCAGAATCAGAACCCAAGCCTAACATAGCAGTATTCCGAGGGTCCATCACAGGCGGAATATTTGCCTCCGGGTGATTTTTAGGGAAGATTTTACAGGGATATGTTCCTCAGAGGAGCTGTTCCACTACTGGCAGTCAGCATCTTTCACTCTGCAAGGAGGAAAAAGGCAGACAGAAGTAAACTTTGATTTCCTAGCAGAAATTAAATTAGGGTTTAAACCAATCGGAAAGCAAACAATTACATTTCAGACGAGCTGATGTTCCAAGACACCAACCCCGCTGGTCACCTACTTCAAAACCACAATTTATCTGCAAAACACTTTCAAATGATAAGTGAAAAATCAAAAGTGCGGGAATATTATAATATAATTTCCAATTCATCCACAGGACACTTCAAACAACAGTTAAGGACTTTAATATTGATCATCAAAGTAATTTTTCCATTTATAACCAAAGCCCAGCTACTCTTGGTCTGGACCCACTGGATGAGCTGCATCTAAGGAAGGACATGAATGAACCCCATGAGAAAGCATCCAAACCCCAGAGATATTCTGATTTTAATCATCTGAGCCACCAGGAAAGATGAGTTTAACCCACGTGGGCATTGGTTTAAAAACAAGCCACAAACTCCTGAACACACACACACAAAGCCTTGGACACTCCCAGGGATCCAGGGGCAGCCACAGCTTCTCTGGGCAGCCTGTGCCTCCCTCACAGGGAAGGATTCCTTCCCAATATCCCATCTGACCCTGCCCCTGGCAGTTTGCAGCCATTCCCCCTTGTCCTGTCACTCCAAGCCCCTGTAAAAATTTCCTCTTTTCTCTTGCAGGCTCCCTTCAGGTCCTGGGAGGATATTTTTGTTAGGGGCATTCAAAGCAGAAAGTGTTTAAATATCTTCAGCATTTAAATATCTTGATCATTTTTAAGTGAAATAGGTCAGAAACAGGTCTGATGTGCTGAAAAGTGCATCCCAGGCACCAAACCAGCCTGATTTCTGTCCTCCCCCTCCAGACAGTCACTGAGGCTCAACTGTGAGCTGTGAGATTTCAAGGGTTTCAATCAACTCCAAAATGAGTTTCACAGAAAGGTCTCAAGGAGCTCAGCCCTCCTGGCCAGACAGGGATTAGGGAGGCAGCTGGAGGAGGTGGATTTGGGGTGGCTCTGGAACACAAGGGGAAGGACCAGGAGTGTGAAAAGTGATCCTGGAGAGCACCAAGGCAACTGCAGTGGGCTCAGGTTGGGAGAACAGCTGCCAGGATTAGTGGGGGCACAAGAAAAGCTGCTGAGAACACCCAAGACAACCTGCTGGAAACCAGGCTGCCCCAAACCAAACTCTGGGCTCATTATCCACACGGTTTCCATCTGCAGCTCGGGCTTCTCAACTGAGCACATCCTCAGCAACCAAACCCACTGTTGTTGCTCGTAAGACCAGAGGTAATTAGATAAAAATCTCTGTTTTACAAGTGGAAAAAAATTGGGAGAACAGTGTGACGTGGATATAGAGGGTGAGTTAGTGGCACTGCTCAGATCAAGGCCCAATGTCCAGTCCAAGAGGCTTCACCACGTCACCAAAAATGGGCTTTCTCACACATGCTGGTGCACCAAGGAAAACTGCCCAGCAGTAAAATAACCCTGAGCTAATGCCTGAATTTGTATTATTCGAGTCCAAGAGAAGGGACAATCCTTCATGGAACTGTCAAATCCGTGTTCACACAACTGTTTCCTTCTCTAGGGACAGTGCTGCAGAACAGCAACAACACTTCAGTCATTTTCTTACAAATAAAATTAATTAATAAGCTTAAAATATGAAACCAACAGAAGATTACACTCATACACTGACCCCAGGAACTGCAAGGCCCGAAGTGCACAGTGGGAATTAAAGCAGAACTGTGCTCACATCTCACCCTGTGGCAACACAGGATCAGGGACCAGCCCAGAAACAAAGTCACTAAATTGAAACACAGAGCAGGTCATTTATTTATCCCTTAATTGCTCTCCACACAGACCACAAAACTGCTAATCCTGGCCCTAATCACCATTTTGCCTGGATCACTGTAATCTCCTTCTCCCACTCCTCAGTTACCCCAGGAATTCACAGAACAGTGTCTGTCTCTCAGGTCTCACCTCCCTGGATCCCAGGGATGCTGCTTCTTCCCTGCCTCAGCAAGTTCCAGCCCCCTGGCCCTGTCTCCAACCTGTTCAGGGCTGTGTTTTGGTTCTTCCCTTGCTCCTGTTCCCCACTGACACCACTGGCTGTGTTCTTGTCTCACTTTCTCTGTGTCACTCCTCACATTCCTCGTGCCTGGCTCTCCCCACCCTGCAGGATCTGTTCCACTCCTCCTGCAGGATCCCTTCCACTTCTGCAGGATCTGTTCCACTTCTGCAGGATCTGTTCCACTTCTGCAGGATCTGTTCCACTCCTCCTGCAGGATCCCTTCCACTCCTCCTGCAGGATCCCTTCCACTCCTGCAGGATCCCTTCCCCTCCTCCTGCAGGTTGTGCCTTAAAAATCTCGTGGATGTCAAAGCAAAGGAGCAGCCAACTGATGACAGCCACGGTTCAGAGGCAGCTAAAAAAAGCCTGCACGAGTTTACCCTGAAAACTCTTGATGATTTAGGGCTTTCAAGGCCTAAAACTCTCACATTTAACCATGTGCTGCAGGGCACTTATCAGTGTCTCCACTCTCACTGTGTGAAGTTCCAAGGCTTGTTCTGAATTATCCTGCATCCGGGGGATCTCAGGACAACAAAACTTTTGCTGGATTGAAAACCAGCCAGGTACCAAATCTCACAAGTGAGGAGCAGGACACGTCCTGACCATCTCCCTGCAAAGCAAATCCTGCAGGTTCTGCAGATCTCAAATCCCCCCTGTAATTGTTCTTCCCCCAAAAAAATTAACTAGGAAGTATTTTAACATCCTAGTTTTGACACGTGCCACCGTGGTGCTCATTAAAGATTCTTCTGATGCCACACACAGTTTTAATACCTGGGTTTCATCCTTATTCCCCTGGTGTCACATCTCGAGATTCCTGTTCTTCTCATCCTTTGCTTTTCCAGAAAGAAAATGCTAAGGGTTGATTTTCCACTGCCAGATCCCAGATATTTTTTCCCCACACCCCTTTAGCAATATTAACTGAGATTTTTCCCCTCTGATCAACTCAGGACTTCATTCCTGCAGCTGGTTTGGTCCATAAAAACACACTCACTTCATATTCAGGAGGTATTTTTCTTTTGGTTCTTTTCATTGCTTCAGCTCCAAGAGACACTAAAACCAACTCAGCTGAGTGTCTGAAATCCCAGAATATTACCAGTAACTCCATTGCCTCCCACAACCCCTTCTCACGTTCCTTGTCTTCTTTCCCCTGCTGTGGAAGGCAGTTACCACACTCAGAAGTTTTCTCAGAGAATAAGAAGTGTGATAAAAGCTGACAGTATTTCCCCACATCACATTCCCTGAGCAGTCACTGCTGGAGGCCCCTGGATCACCTGAAAATGTTTAGAGATGGAGACACTTGTCAGGAACAAAGTTCCTGCTTGTGTTACAGGAGGTGACAAATAAAATAACTTCCCAAGCAGCTCCTGCTGGGAGTGTTTTGGACAGGCAGAAATCCCAGAGGACCTGGCCTTGTCAGGAAGAATATTCCACGGGAGCTCTGGGAGCAGAGGCAGGGAGAGCGGCCACGGGTTTTGTGGGAAGGCAGGCAGAGGACAGACATGATGACACCCTGCAGGCATTCTCCAGTGGGAGGAAAACTTGGGAAGCAGAGATAGTGTTTCTCCCGGTCTCCTCAGGCGGCTCCAGCTGACACCCGACCTGACTGGAAGTCTGGAAGCACCACGTGGAATTCGGAGGCGCCGGGGTTGTTTCACTATTCACATGCAAATGGACGCGGAATTGCCAAAATCTGCATAACCAACCCACGTTTGACGGGAGCAAAGGTTCCTCCTGCCTTAGGCTGCGAGTCCCAGGTTGGGAATCCTCCTAAAATATTATCCCAGCTGCTCCCGTGTGAGTCAGGAGCTCCCCGGGAGCTCTCTGCATCCAGTGCCTTCCAGGGGATTCTTCTGGACAAACCCAGCTATTTATACCCATCCAGGCAAAGATGAAGGTGAAATCCTTGCCTGTTGTGTCCCTTCCCTCCTGACAGTGCCCTTGGTTATTCCCAGGGCCAGGATGGCCCCTCCTGTGCCACAGGTGATGGCCAGAGAGCCAGGGACCAACAAGGACTGTCCTGTCACAGAACAAGCCAGCAGCTCTCCTGACAGATTCCTTTCCCTCTGAAAGCTGGAGATGGGACTCACTGGAGCAGGAGAATGTGTTTTCCTTCCAACAGCACCAGAAATCCCCATTTTAAAAATAAAAAGCCAACAATCCCTCTGACAACAATATCTATTTAAAACCACCTGTAATCCAGTGACTCCCTGTGCTATTGCTGCTTTTCTCTCGTGACAACTGCCTTTTATACCAACGTGCACCAAGGGTTTAAACTGCTTTTTGTACCCTCTGGGACAGTTTAAACTTCTGAAAACAACTGGGGGAAAAAAAAAAAAGGCTTCTTTTTGTAAATTGTAACTCAAATTATGTCACTGGTTATTATCACTCCAACATAAAGTGCTTTTTAGGGGACTGCTGACTGCCTGTAGCAATGAAATGTAACTCAAGTCCAAAAAGAAGTTGTGGTAATTTTGTCTTTAAAACCAAAATTAGTTAAACCCCTTAAAAAAAAAAAATCTCTTATACTCTCAGACAGTTTGGAAAAGCTTTAATTTTGAGTCAGAACTGAAGCAGGCAGACAGCTGATGATTTTAGAGCCCATCACTCCCCATATGTTCAAGCAGCTGCCAGAACTTCCCCGTTCCCACAGAGGCACCAGGGATGGTCCCAAAGTCCTGCAGGATGACCATGGAAAACAGGATTCACCCCAAACCCCCACGTTCCTGGAAAACACCTGCCTTTGCAGGTGCAGCACATATTAGAGCAAGGAGGGCAGTCGAAATAAACGGGGAAAGAAGGTGCCCCTGCAAACGAAAACTAAGGATATTTCAGGGGATGAAGGTAAAGCCACAGGTTCTGCCCCTGCTCCCAGAGCTCTCACTGCCTCCAGTTTCCCTTCCTGGCTCCTGACAACACTCAGCTACCAGGAGAGCAAATGCGTGTCCCGAGGCCATCGGATGGAAACCCACATTCCAAGTAGCTCCCAGTTCTGTAATTAACGGGGCAAAGAACCACAAACCAGGGCCAAAGCCAGGAGTTAGAAAGTCAGGAGACCACGGGGGAAGAGAGACAGAGAGAGAGAGAGGCAAGGGCAGGAACACATTTTGCCTTCTGATCTGAGAGATGGGCAAGGCCGAGATACAGGAGGCTCAACCACCCAATCCCAAATTAAGGGTCAATAAAGCTAAAATAGGATTGCCAATGCAATGAGAGTAAAATTCCAGGAGTGTGATTTTGGGGAAGGAGGAGGAGGAGAAAGCCTGCAAGCCACTGACCCAGTAAACCAGCCGGAAACCCAAAAATACATAAAATAATAGCGATATGTGTCAGGGAGCCCCCCGGCCGCCTCCCCCCCGCCTCCCCCGCCCATCGCACGGGGCCGTGCCCGGGGAAACACCGAACTTCGGCGACGCGGAGCCGCGGGCACAGCCCCGCTGCCCGGAACACGGGGGGGGCCCGGCGGGACCCCCGGGGCCGCTGTCAGGGTGACATCCCCTCCCCCGAGCCCCCCGCGACCCCGGCCCGCACCCCCGGGGGGCTGCCCCGGCCCCGCGGCCGCCGCCGCTGTCACCGGGCCCCGCCGCCAGCGGGGATCCCCCGCCCCTCGCCGCGGGCCCTGTCAGGGACCCCCGGGTCCCTCCCCGCCTGTCAGAGCCCCCCGGTCCCGCCGCGGCTCGCAGGGACCGCCCGCCCCGCTCCGCGCCGCGCTCCGGGCCCTGCCGGGGATCCCCCCCCGCGCCGCCCCCGGGGATCCCCCGCCT
>NW_020885076.1:75986-80916 GCF_003945725.1 Corapipo altera | reverse complement strand
CGCTAGTGAGTTAGAGTGTTAAAAGGCCTTTTCTGAAACTGGAGTCGTGGAATTATACAGTGTTAAGGGGTTGGAATGGACTGTAAAGTTCATTTCGTTTCAACCTATACCCCTGCTATGGGCAGCGACACCTTCAACTAGACCACGTTGCTCAAGGCTTTGTCCAAGCTGGACTTGAATGCTGCCAGAGTTGGGGCATCCACAATTTCCCTGGGCAACCTGTGCCAGGGTTTCTCCATCCTGATACCTAACCTGAATTTCCTCTCTTTCAGTTTGAAGCCATTCCCCCTTGTCCTGTCACCCCAGTTTCTGATGGACAGTCCCTCTCCAGCTTCCCTGGAGCCCCTTCAGATCCTGGAAGGTGCTCTGAGGTCTCCACACAACCTTCTCTTCTCCAGCCTGAACATTCCCAGCTTTCCCAGCCTGACTCCCTACGAGAGGTGCTCCAGTCCCCCTTATCAACTTCATGACCTTCTCTGGACTTGCTCCAACAGTTCCATGTCCTTCTTATCTTGGGAATGATGGAATGATGTTCACAATGCCTCATAGGAATTAATACAGTCCATTTACTGGAGTTTTAAAACATTGCATGTCACAAATAGGAGAAATTAATAACAAATTGTATTACAGCAAGATATATAAAAAATCCAAACAAACAAAAAAAATCCCACAACTGAAATGCCAACAGCAAAATGGAAATTCCTCCTTTGGAGCAAGTCCAGAGGAGGCACCAAGTGGATCAGAGGGCCCTGGAGCAGCTCTGCTGGGAGGGAAGGCTGAGAGAACTGGGATTGTTCAGCCTGGAGAGGAGAAGCTTTGGGGTGACCTGACTGTGGCCTTGTAGTGTCTGAACTCAGAACTCAGAGGAAAGATGAGGCAAAACTATTTACCAAAGCCTGGAGGGCCAGGACAAGGGAGGATGGGTTCAAACTGACAGAGAGTAGGTTTAGATCAGATATAGGGAAAAAATTCTTCCTTGTGAGAACCAGGGAGGCCCTGGCCCAGGTTGCCCAGAGAAGCTGTGGCTGCCCCTGGATCCCTGGAAGTGTCCAAGGCCAGATTGGACAGGACTTGGAGCAACCTGGGCCAGTGAAAGGTGTCCCTGCCCATGGCAGGGGGTGGGATGAGATGATCTTCAAGATTCCTTCCAACCCAAACCATTCCATGTTTCTATGACTCTATGGAGTCAAAGCCTTTGCAGAAACACAGATTTAAGCTGTTGATACCTGAAAACCTGGCAACGAACCCATGAACAGCTTTTGCAGCAGACAGGAACAAGTGGACACTGAGGAGCTGGACAACTCCTCAAGAAATGACAAACAAGCTGTCCCTGAGCCAGCACTGTGCCCTCAGGGCCAAGAAGGTCGGGGGGGTCCTGGGGGGCATCAGGAGGAGAATTCCCAGCAGGTCAGGGAGTGATGCTGCCCCTCTGCCCAGCCCTGGGGAGGCACAGCTGGAGTGTGGGGCCAGTTCTCCTCAGGACAGGAGGGCCATGGAGCTCCTGGAGCGGGTCCAGGGGAGGTTGTGAGGATGCTGAAGGGGCTGGAGCATCTCTGTGACCAGGGGACACCGAGAGGGGACCTCCCCAGGGCGTGTCAGTGCCTGCAGGGGATGGACCAGGCTCTGCTCGGGGCTGCCCAAAAACAGGACACAAAACTGATGCCCAGAAGTTCCACCTGGGCACGAGGAAGAACTTCCCTGGGCAGTGACCCAGCGCTGACCAGGCTGCCCGGGGAGGGTGTGGAATCTCTCTCCCTGGAGATATTCCAGAGCCACCTGGACACATCCCACGTGCTCTGGGATGATGCTGAGCAGGGAGGTGGGACCGGGTGACCCCCTGAGGTCCATCCCAACCTGCCCCATCCTGTGATTCCGCGACTTCAGTTATTGATTAAATCGGCGAAAAGCCGGAAACGAAACCACGAACGCGCAAAAATCGGACACCGAGGAGCCGCGCGGCTCCCGGAGAAACCGAAATTCAGCCAATTAACGCCATCAACATTTTAACGCCGCTCGGAAAGGGGCGCAGAGAGCCACGCCCACGCGGCCACGCCCGCTGTGGCCACGCCCCGCTGTGGCCACGCCCCCCGGCCACGCCCTCCCTGTCCCTCCGAGCCACCCGTAGCGGCCCCGCGTCATCCCGGGGGTGGCACCGGGAGGTGGCACCGGCACCGGCGGGTCCGGTGAGTGCGGGGGCACCGCCGACCCCCTCGGAGACCCCTCGGAGACCCTTGGGGACCCTTGGGGACCCCCCCCGGCCGCTCCCGGGGCGCTCCCGGAGCCCCGCTGGAGTCCCGGGAAGGGGGAGCGGGAAGCACGTGGGGGGCACCGGGAGGACCGGAGGGACCGGGGGGGACCGGGGGGGGACCGGGGGGGGACCGGGGGGGGACCGGGGTGGGCTCGGCAGAGACTCCGCAACAACCGGGGGGGAGGATTATTGTATTTTAACTTTTGAGGTTGCGGGTTGATGGCGGAAAATGCGCCTTTTTTTGGGGGGGGGGAGTTATCGGCGTGTTTTTTAGCTCTTTAAATTTAAATAATAGAAATCCTTATAAATGATATGAGTGATAAAGAATGCACACATATATATATTTGTATGTATAAATAATATAAATGATAAAGGATATAGAAATATATTCATTTATAACTAATATAAATGATAAAGAATATAGAAATATATTCATGTATAAGTTATATAAATGATAAAGGATATAGAAATATATATTCATGTATAAGTAATAGAAATGATAAAGAATATAGAAATATATTCATGTATAAGTAATATAAATAATAAAGAATATAGAAATATATTCATGTATAAGTAATATAAATAATAAAGAATATAGAAATATATATTCATATATGTAAATAATAAAGAATATAAATATATATATGTTTTCATATAGAAATATAATAAATAATACAAATAGTAAAGAATATATAAGTATATATGTTTTCATAAAGAAATCCTTATAAATAGTATAAATAGTAAAAAATATATATAAGGATATATGTTTTCATATAGAAATATTTTTAAATAATATAAATAGTAAAGAATATATAAATATATCTTTTCCATATATAAATCTTTATAAAATAAATGATAAAGAATATATAAATATATTTTTATATAGAAATCTTTATAAGTAACAAATAATACATAAATATATATATTCTATTTATGTATATAAATAATATAAATAATAAAGAGCACAGGCTCTTTATTCCCTGTATTTTTCTTTGTTCCCTGTATTTTTGCTTATTCCCTGTATTTAGTTTTTCCCTGGTGTCCCCCTTGTGCTGTGCAGTTCTTGTCCTGATCCAGGTGCACTCAAAAAGTGGCTGCAGTTTTTATCTCCTCTCCCAGGGACACAAAAATCCCAGGAGAGCCCCCAGAGCTGCGTGAGGATTCTGTCAGAATGTTTAAAAAAACCTTTAAAAATTAACAGAAAGTTTTAAAAAATTGACAGAAAGTTTAAAAAATTTAACAGTTTAAAAAAAAATTAACAGAAAGTTTGAAAAAAAAAAAGGCAAAGTTCTAAAAAAAAGCAGAAAGAAAGTTAAAAATATTGCCAGGAAGTTTAAAAAAACGAGCAGAAAGTTTAAAAAAGTGGACAGAAAGTTTTTATCAAAATGGACGTAAAGTTTAAAAAATGGACAGGAAGTTTTATGAAAATGGACAGAAAGTTTTAAAAAAAAAGGACAAAGTTTGAAAAAATGGATAGAAGGTTTTAAAAAAAAGACACAGTTTGAAAGAAATGGATAGAAAGTTAAAAAAAAAGGACAAAGTGTAAAAAATTAGGAGAAAGTGTAAAAGAATTGACAGAGAGTTTAAAAAATGGATGGAGAGTTTAAAAAATGGATGGAGAGTTTAAAAAATGGACAGAAAGTTAAAAAAATTAGAAACATCTTCATTGTCTGCATTATTCCAGTTTCTTCACAATAATCACCCCTGCAGCTCTTACATCTTTTAACTTTTCTTTTAGCTGCAGCCAAAATTCCTTCCCCCACAAAAGACTCTGTTCTCCTCACCAGATGAATGAAATACCTTGATTCACAAATTAAGGAGGTGGTTTTTTTTTTTTGGTAACTGTATTTCTGGAAAAAAAAGGGAAATACCTTGATTTAGAACCTGAGGGTTTTTTTTGTGCAAATGCATTTCTGAAGAAAGGGCCGTGTAATTAATGGGGTGGTTTTTATCAGGCGAACGATGCTGACCCCTGGATGGCTGCAGAGCATCTGACCCTTGGCCTGAGTTATTTGTGTGCCTTGACATGGAACTATTCTCTCCCAGCATAAGGGACATTAAGCACAACAAAAACCCCTAAAATATCCACTTGTGTCCCTGCAGAAAAATGCTGAGAAGCCTGAAGGGACTCGCCTGCCGCTTGCTGAAGGTGAGTCCTGTGAGAGCCTCGTGGTATTCCCAATATTTCAGCTGTCCCACGACCTGGAATGGCAATTTACAGCTGTAAAAAATGAGAGTTTTCTTGTATTTATCATCTGAGAGCGTTGTCCAAACGCCCCTGGAGCTCTGGCAGCCTCGGGGCCGGGACCTGGGGAGCCTGTCTGGGGGAAGAACCTTTCCCCTTCTTCATTTTCTGAGCCTAAAAAACAGCTCAGTGCTTTTACCAGCGTGTTAAAATCAGCTGTGCCCCGACTCGGAGCAGCCCTGGGATCCCAGGAGAGCTTCCTTCCCCCTCCAGGAGTTCCACTCCGGGAATTCCAGAATTCCACTCCCTTAGGGAACTCACTGGGGACTGGCTCATGTCCCGTAGAGATCCCAGGTCCTGGTCTGAGACTGGGCTTCCTAAAATGTGACACTTGGTGGAGTTGGTTTGAGGAAACATCCTTCAGCCCAAGGGATGTCTGGAATGGCTTCCCGGGGGAAAGGAGCTCCAGTCGGTTGGTTTGCTGCTGTACTTGCCCA
>NW_020885076.1:65984-75976 GCF_003945725.1 Corapipo altera | reverse complement strand
CTGCAGGGAACAGCCAGCCCTTCCCAGAGCCTGGGATCCCGTGGAACATGCGGGATCAGCATCCTGCAGGGAACAGCCAGCCCTTCCCAGAGCCTGGGATCCCGTGGAATGTGCGGGAACAGCTCCACCTCACGGGCTCCAGGCTCTGGATAAATCCCCGGGCACCACGTGATGCTCCGCTGCCATTTCAGGGATCCCCGTCAGGAGACTCCTGTGTCCTCTGGCAGATGGAAACTCGCCCTCAGAAACCCACTCCTGGGATAAACAGCTTTAAGGGAGCTGAGGAATGTGCTGGGATTTGCTGTGCTGGGAGGGTTGGGGGCGTTTCTGGCATTCCAGGGATCAGTGATGAGCTGTTTGTCAAAGAGGAGGGACGTGTTGCTGCTCTAATAATCAGAATATGTAGTGTTTTACCAGGGCTGTTCTGGGTCACTTGAAGGTCTTCTTGCAGCCTGTTAAATATCCACAGATTCCTGCATGGATTTTGTAAATCACAGATAATCTGTGTCTCTGAAATCTCTGAAACTTGGGATAACTGTGAGCAGGATCCTGCTCACGGCTCCAGGAGCTCGTGTTGACTTGGTAGCACTGGAGAGGTGAAGGATTCCCTGTCTCCAGCTTCTTGGAAACTGCTTCTGGAGCCACAGCCCACGAAGGGAAAGTTCTGAAGGCCACACAGAGGTTTTGGGAAAGACCTGTTAAAGCTCCAAGTGACACTGTAAAACAGAGTCCTTCCAGGAGAAAGGTGGAATCATTCAGGGATGGGATTTGCTCTGTGGATGGAAAAGTAGAAATTTGATGTGTTTTGGTTGCAGAACCAGGGGACTGAACTTCAGGGCAAAGTCCTCCTCACACTGTCAATCATCCTGAAATCCACTCCCTTAGAGAACTCACTGGGAACTGGATTGTGTCCCGTAGAGATTCCAGGTCCTGGCCTGAGACTGGGCTTTCTAAAACGTGATACCTGGGGGTGTTGGTTTGAGGGAACATCCTTCAGCCAAAGGCTGTGTGAGGACACACTTGAAAACTCAGCACCAAGCAAGAGGTGAATCCTTGCTTCACTTCCCTTCGTGGCTGCACAGCTCAGGGACAAGGATCTGGGTGGGACTCCTGGGAAGGGGGTCTTACAGCCCCAGAGCTTCACCTGAGCCTTGGGGAGGAGGGAATGTGGGATCATGGAGTCATGGAATGGTCTGGGTTGGAAGGGACCTTGAAGCTCACCCAGTGCCACCCCCTGCCATGGGCAGGGACACCTTCCACTAGCCCAGGCTGCTCCAAGCCTCGTCCAGCCTGGCCTTGGACACTTCAGGGATGGGGCAGCCACAGCTACTCTGGGCAGCCTGCTCAAGGAAAGTGAGGGGGACTGTGATTCCAGGCTGGGAATGGCTTAGGGCTGATGTTTTCTGGGTGAACAGGTGCCAAGAGTTACCTGCTCCAGTTATTCCTGTGTTAAATTGACATTTTTGGGCCTTGCTCTGGGCTGTAAATGGTCACTTCTGTGGACTTTGGGCTAAATGTAGCCAAATAAACCATCCTGAGTGATCATTTGGATTTGGGGAGGAAATGTGGGAACAAGGGAAGAGAGTGATGACCCCAGTGGCTGTTGGGTGATCTCCCCATTCCCACTGCAGCACTTTGTCCCTGAGGGGTCTGCTGTGGGCTCCAAACTGGTTTAATTCCTTCCCCCACAGGACAGCAAGTGCTGAAATGCTGACTCAGTCGTCCAGTGTGTGCTGGGCATGGAATGTGGGGCAATCCCACCTTCTCCTGAGCCCTTGTGGGGGCACTGGGGTGGCAACAGAGCTGTGTCATGCCACGGAGAGCTGAGGCAGCTGGCCCTGGCTCTGAGCTCTGGTTCCTGCTGCTCCCATGTGGACAGACAGAACAGGGAAACTGCTGGCTCTGTGTTCAGCTGCAAGTGTCCCTGTCAGTGCTGAGAGGGGCTCAGCTCCTCCCTGAGCCTCTCTGGAGGATGCACTTTCCAAATCAGTGACAAATGCCTGTGTTTGCTTTCACCACCACAGAACAAAATGCTTGTGCTGCCTCTGCTCCCTCTCCTGCCTGTTTTGGCTGGGCTGCCCAGGCAGGATTCAGCAGCCTGTCTGGGCAGAAATGAATTAATCAGCTTAGCTGGCTGTTTTGGTTTCTCTAATGGCAGAGCCTGGATGCAGGGACACAGGGAAATCAGTGCAGGGGAGTGTAATTATAAACATCAAATAGTGGGCAGAGCTGCACTAATCCCTCAGTAATTGAGGTGATTATGGATTACCAGACAGCCTGAATTTCCGAGGTGCTAACTACCACTCCTCAGTGGGGGCAGAAACGTGGTGGGCACTTCCCAGCAGTGGGGCCTCAACAGCTGGGCTTGGGAATCTTAAGGAATCTTACAGGGAAGAACTCGGGCGCAGGGCTTGTCTCAGCTGAGGTGAGTTCAGGTGGGAATGGTTTAGGTGCAGGTATCTAAATGTGAAATCTGGTTCTGCAGCGTGATGTTTTCGTAATGAATTGGCATGCTAATGATGAGCTCTCGTTCTAATTGCAATTAGAGTTCAGTTCTGGCTGGCACGTGCCAGTGCCACGAGCGCACAAAACAAACCCACTGGGTGTTTTTCTTCCTGCTAATCCTTGGCTGCTGAGAGGTTTGTTGTGTGTTTGCCTTGTTTTTCCCTTAGCTGGAGCAGGGCTATGGCCTCCCCACAGCAGCCAAGGAGTGCCTGAGCTCCGTTGCCAGCCAGGATGTCCCGACCCCACAGAGGCCCCGAGCGGTTTTCCACACCAGCGAGAGCGACCCGGTGAGTCCCCTGTGTGACACCCCTGTCCCTGTCACACAGCCAGGCCTGGGTGCCACCCTGGACGTGCTGGGGCCAGGAATGCTGATGGGGATTGTGTTGTTTCAGAGAAGGAGGTACACAGCCCTAAAACAGGGATGCAATCTCGTGGGAACGGCCGTGGCTGCTCTGCCCGAAAGCCCCTGGGAACGAGTATTGATTCCTTTCTCTAGAGCTGCACAGAGGAAGCTCGCGCATGTGAGCTTCATCTGTATTTTGCAGAAGCTCAGATGTGTCTGATGACACCATTAATTCCAACTCCAGGGTTGTTCCTCCCTGACCAACCTCCCCAAACTGGCCGTGAAGGGGATAAAACCCCCCCAAGCCCTCGGCCCGGCACAGCCCCGCAGCATCACAATTCCAGCCTCACACTCCCCGTCTCGGGATGCAAAATGAAGTGGAATAAAGGAATGGAAGGAGCCTTTGAGGTGCTTTTCTGCTGCCTCTGTAATTGGAGCCTCTCGGTGCCGATTCCTCCGGGGTCTCTATGGAAACGGCAGCGGGGAGATGATCCTGCCGCACGTGACCCCCTGTCTATGGATTGCACAGCAGAGTCCAGATGGCAGCGATTGTCCCCCCTCCGTCCTGTGCCTGCCTTTCACGTTGCCAGGCAACTGGCTTTGGCATTCTGGCTGGATGTGCCCGGGGTTTTGGTGGATTTGGTGGCAGCCACCGCGTCCTGCTCCATCGGCTTGGCCTTCCCGGGGCTCCCTGGGTCGCTCCAGCAGCAAACCTGCACCCCAGGGAGGCCCATGAAAAATGGATTGAGAAGGCCAGATGAACACGGAATTTTTCATAAGATGTGGCTTTTCTGTACCTTTCCATTAGCAAAGCTCAGAGCAACTGAACGTGGGGGCAGAGACACCGTGACCCACTTTGCAGAGGGAGGAGAGGGAGGGAATTTGCCTGAAGTTATGCCGCGAGTCAGGGATGAAGCTGAGAGTGAAAACGGGATCTGGAGTCCACTGTTTGAGCCCAAAGGTGACACTGCCATGAAAAAAACACAGTTAATCTGTGTCCAACACGTGCAGGAAAACCCCGGGGAGCCCAGAGTTTGAAACGAGCTCTGATGGGGAAAAGATTGGAGTCCCAGTTCACAGATCTCCCCGAGTGACCCCTCCCTGCAGCAGGGCACCTCTTGGAAAGCCAGGATTGGAGATCACCCTTCCTGTTGCAGAGGTTTCCTCCTGACCAGCAGGCACCAGTTTGGCAGCTCCAGCAGCCCAGTGGTTTGCTGGAGTTACCAAATGGTTTCTTCCTCTGGCCAAAGCTGGGAGTTCCCGGAATCCTGCGGCTGTGCCAGGGAAAACCACGGAGCCCAGGACACCCTGACCTGCCCTGGGAACACCTGCCCTCAGCCAGGTGTGGAATGGGGAGTAGGAGGGGGCAGAAGGTGAGAGAACAGGAGTGTCCTGTGCTGAAATCTGGTCTGGAGAAGGGAAGGGACACTTCATAACAATAATTCCTGGGTGTGTGGCAGCGCTGCAGCAGTGGCACGTGAAGGATCCCTCAAGAACTGGGAAAAGACAAATATTCCTGGCCAAACAGGCACTAATCACACTTTTAAAAAGAAAGAAAACAGGGGAGTTGTTATATTTGTTGTTTTTATATATATATGTAAGAGACTGACATGCACAAGAATGAAGAGGAGGATTTTTTTACTTTAAATCCATGGAAAAGTGCAGAAAGCAGGACATGATAGAAGCTTCAAAGCTTGGCACCAAACTGCTGGAAGTCACACAAGAAGGGCTGCAGAGTATATATATTATATATATATAATCTCCTGTATATGCTGTCCTAATTAGACACAAAATCTGATGACTGGAACAAGTGGAAATAAATAAGTGCTTTGCAGGTATTGCATGGAAGGAAAAGATGATAAAGGGAAAAACAAGGCATGAAATAGGTATTAAAATTTTCATATTTTGGTAGCAACACCTTCTTGCAGTGCAGTCAGATCTGTAGGTATTCACTAGAGATAAATGCAGAAGGATTCAGGTCTGGTGCAGGAATAACCCTGATCACTGAGGTCACAGCAAGGGACTGGAAATTATTGCCCCAGGAAAGAGACTGGGAGGTTTTTTAAAGCCTCCAACAGCAGTGACCAAGTGGCACCTTGGGAGTTGCTGCTGAGGCACAGCAGCACAAGGCAGAAAACATCATTTTGTCACCAAAAAAAGTAAAGGGGGCTCCACAGGGAACTCCAGAGCTGCTGTGGAGGTTTGGGGGGACCAGAAGGACGAGGGGACTGATGGAAGGTGAGATGAATCCATGGAGGTTCCTACAGGAGCTCAGGGAATCCCTTCATTGTTCAGTGCCAGGTGGGAGCTCCTTTCTTCAGGCTCTTCCAAAGCACCTCTCAGCAGTGTCCTGACCCCACAATTCCTGCTCTGTGCTCTGATCCCAGTGAGTGGGTACTGCTGGGATGGAGTGAGTGTTCCCTCTCTGTTCCATCCTCCCTTCTCTGTCTGGGCCAGAGGCCTCAGCCCTTCAGGAGTGTGACAGTTGCCCTTCTCCCCTGCCAGGCCAAACACACGGAGCAGCACGAGGGTCGGCACTACAACATCCCCCTGGAGGAGGTGAAGGCCGTGTTCCCACATGGACTCCCCTACCGCTTCCAACAGCAGGTACTCCAGCTTGGAGCAGCTTTGGAGGGAGGGTCCTGGGGCTGCCCCATCCCTGGAAGGCTGTCCAGGCTGGACAGGGCTTGGAGCACCCTGGGCTGGTGGGAGGTGTCCCTTTCCACGGCAGGGGGTCGGAACGAGATGATCTTTAAGGTCCCTTCCAAACCATTCCCTGATTCTCTGTGGGAAGAACCAGATCCTTTGGCAACTACACTATTTCCCTGTTGGAATAAGAGGGATGACCTGCTGCATGAGTGCAGTTATCCCTGGTCCTGACTGTTATTTCCAACACCTAAAAGAGATGAGTCAGCCCACCCGGAGGAGAGGCTGCCGAGTTCCAGGATCCCACCTCGGGCAACATTCATTCCCATATTTTCCATCCCTGACTCCCCAGCACCTGCTGAATTACAGAAATGTTTGCCACGGTTATATTTCTGTGTGAAACAGGCTGTCTGATGAAATCAAGTTTATGGGGGCAACAAAAAAACCCCGGTGCCTTGATTTCTGTGGTGAGACAGATGGAGCTGTGCCGGGCTCTGTGAGCTGGGAGCAGATTCCTTACCTGGGGGCATCCCTTGGCTCTGGATTCATGGGCAGGCTGGTTGGCTGCACCTCAACCTGTCAGATGATGGAGCAGCTAATCCTGGAAAGGGTTTCCAGGCACGGAAAGGACGGGAAGGTCCTTGGGAAGCAGCGCGGCTTCACCGGCTCGACCGACCTGACACCCGGGCAGGGAGGGCAGAGCTGGGGGTGTCCAGAGCCCCCAGGCAGCGATGGAGCAGAGCTGGGAGCAGCTGTGCTTGGCCAGCAGCAGCATCAGCTCGGTCCCTCTCTGCTCCTGTCCTCAGATCCAGACCTTCAACGAGGCCTGTGTGATGGTGCGCAGGCCGGCGCTCGAGCTCTTCGCCTACCTGAGGGGCACCAACCTCGCCCACCCCGTGGTCAGATACGTCATCTGTATCCTTGGCCACCCCCTGAGGGGGGAATGCAGGTGAAATCCAAACGGTCTGTGCAGGGAGGGTGATGTTCTGAGCCAGGCTGAGCCTCCAGGAACTGGTTCTGCCCCATGGGCTGCGCTCAGTGCAGCGACTCCGAGCACCTCGGGGAGTTTGGGGCTTGGAGACCTTTCCGGTTTGGCTCGTGGCACATCCCTCCCTACAGAGGGCTGGCAGCACTCCTGAGGGAGGGGGCTCCTCAGCTCTGCCCAGGGGGTGGGATGCAGGGGGAAGGAGCCCCATCCTGTCACTGGATGGAACGTCACCCTTGCTTTGACAACCTCTGGACTCCCCTTAGTGCCTTTCCTGAAAAAAACGAGCACAAGGTGTGAGCTGAAGTGGTTTTTAGAGACTTTCCTTGACAGTCCCTGTTGGAGATGGTGAGAGGGGAACAGGGAAGACCATGACCCTGTGTCACGTGGTTCACTTCTGCTCCAGGCAAGGCTGGCTGGTGCTGCACATCCCCGATGGTGAGAACACCAGTGTCCCCTCTGTCCCCACACCAAACACCTGCTGCTCCAGGAGATGCTGCTCCCAGGGAAAGCTGCAGGCTGGGGCCACAGCAAACCACCCTTGTTTTCCCCTAGAAAAGGTTTATAAAGCACAAAACCCCCAAATAAAGCAGAGCATAATAATTATTAATAATATAATATAATAATAATTATAATCATCGTGGCTAGGCTTCGTGAAGGAAGATTTGGATAATATAATATATAATTATACTATTATAATATAATTAGATTATAATCTATTATATAATAATATATTATATATATTATTATAATAAAATATAATATAATAATAATAATAATTAGCTCACACAGGGTTTGAGTCAGTTTGATTTTCCCCAGTGTGGGGGGTCTGTGTGGATCCTCTGCTCCCAAGGGAGAGTCCTCCAGTAAAGCTGGAGGAGTGCTGCCTCCAGCTCCATGTTCCCAGCAGAGGAAGGACATGGAGCTGTTGGAGCAAGTCCAGAGGAGGCCCCAGGATGATCAGAGCAGCTCTGCTGGGAGGAAAGGCTGGGAGAGTTGGGATTGTTCAGCCTGGAGAAGAGAAGCTTTGGGGTGACCTGATAGTGGCCTTTGAGTGCCTGCAGGAGCTGCAGGAAAGATGGAGAGAGACTATTTCCAAGGGATGGAGGGACAGGACAGGTGTGAACGGCTTCAAAGTGACAGAGGGTAGATTTAGATTGGATATTAGGAGGAAATTCCTCCCTGTGAGGGTGGGGAGGCCCTGGCACAGGTTGCCCAGAGAAGCTGTGGCTGCCTCATCCCTGGAAGTGTCCAAGGCCAGGTTGGACGGGGCTTGGAGCAACCTGGGCCAGTGGAAGGTGTCCCTGCCCATGGCAGGGGGTGGAATGAGCTTTAAGGCCCCTCCCAACCCAACCCATTCCATGATTCTCTGACTTTCCTTACCAGTGTAGCAGGATAAGGACAATCAATAACCCCCCCTCCCTCCCCCCCCTCACACCATTGTTTTGACTGGGAAAAAAAAAAAAAAAGAAAAAAAAAGATAAAAAATGCAAACCAACTGTTTTCCTTTTGCTCCCAGCTCATCTCTGGGTGAAGAACTGCAGGGAGCTCTTGCAGTCCTCCTACAAGAAGGAGCGGCTGGATCAGCCTCTGCAGGCCTCTGCCTGGCTCAAGAACTTCAAAACCACCAATGAACGATTCCTGAGAGAGGTTTGTGGAGCCAGCCAGGACAGGTTTAGGAAGGGCAGGTCCTGCCTGACCCCCCCACGATGTCCTTTCAGGCCCAGGGGACCCTGGGGGTGAGGGGAAGAGGTGGGAGTGTCTGCCTGGCCTTCAGCAGAGCCTTGGGAATTGTCTGCTCTGGAAAATCTTCAGCCCATGGCTTGGACAGGGACATTCCCTGCTGGGTCAAGGGCTGGGGAGTGCTGGGGGATGGAGCTGCATCCAGGTGGGATCTGGGCACTGGGGGTGTCCCCAGGGGGACGGAGCTGCATCCAGCTGGGATCTGGGCACTGGGGGTGTCCCCAGTTGGGCCCAGTCCTGTTCAATGTCTCTGTTGATGATGGGGGTGAGGGGATCGAGTGAACCATCAGCAAACGTGCAGGTGACACCAAGCTGGGGGGTGTGGATCTGCTGGAAGGCAGGAGGGCTCTGCAGAGGGACCTGGACAGGCTGGATCCAGGGGCTGATTCCAACGGGATGAGGGTCAGCCAGGCCAAGGGGCACAACAACCCCCAGCAGCTGGAGAGCAGCCAGGCAGGAAGGGAGCTGGGATTTGGGATGGGCAGGAAGCTGAACAGGAGCCAGAGTGTGCCCAGGGGGCCAAGAGGGCTGATGGATCCCGGCCTGGCTCGAGATCAGGGTGGCAGCAGGAGCAGGGCAGGGATTGTGCCCCTCGAGGCCTCCCCTGGAGTGCTGTGTCCAGCTCTGGGCCCTCAGCTCAGGAAGGACATGGAGGGGCTGGAGCAGGGCCAGGGAAGAGCAGCGAGGCTGGGGAAGGGTCTGGAGCACAATTCCCGTGAGGAGAGGCTGAGGGAGCTGGGGGGGCTCAGCCTGGAG
Source organism: Corapipo altera (assembly GCF_003945725.1). Taxonomy (NCBI): domain Eukaryota; kingdom Metazoa; phylum Chordata; class Aves; order Passeriformes; family Pipridae; genus Corapipo; species Corapipo altera. The sequence goes on along the minus strand of NW_020885076.1, from coordinate 66,998 downwards.
AGGAGGAGGCTCAGGGGAGACCTCCCCACTCTGCACAACTCCCTGACAGGAGGGTCGGGCTCTGCTCCCAGTAAGATAGGAGGGCTTGGTCTTCAGCTGTGCCAGGGGAGGTTTAGGTTGGACATTAGGAAGGAATTCTTTCCAGAGAGAGTGATCAGTCATTGGAATGGGCTGCCCAGGGAGGGGGTGGAGTCCCCACCCTCCATTCCCTGCAGGATTTTAAGCCCAGACTGGATGTGGCCTCAGTGCCACGGGCTGGGAACCACGGCGGGGTTGGAGCAAGGGTTGGACTGGATGATCTGGGAGGGGTTTTCCCAGCTTGGCTGATCCTGTGATTCCATGGAAGAGCCAGGAATCCATCCTTTGCCCCAGTTCCCCCCCCAGTCTCACTGTAGTTCTCTTCCCACAGATAAAAACCCAGAGGAAATACGTGTGGGGCAAACGGGAGAGCACCGAGGAGGGCAGGCCCTTGGGGGAGGTGGTGGAGCAGGTGAGGAATAACCCACAGGGACAATCCTGGGAGCCCCAACTGGAGCCAGGAGATCCCCCTGTCTGTGTGGGGAACAAACTGCTCCAGGAGCCCTGAGGGATGGGAGTCCTGGAAAGGGCAGGGGCTTCCCTATGGACAGAAAACATTGTGGGGGATGTGATGGATCTGTGTGTGTGTCCCCTCTGTGTTCCTTGTGTGTCTCCTGTGTGTGCCCTGTGTGTCCTCTGTGTCTCCTGTCCCCTCTGTGTCTCCTGTCCCCTCTGTGTCCCCTGTCCCCTCTGTGTCCCCTCGTGTCACTTCTGTCCCCTCTGTTCCTGTGTCTCCCCTGTGTGTTCCCTTCTGTGTCCCCTGTATGTCCCTTATGTCCCCCATGTGTCCCCCCGTGTGTCCTGTGCCCCCCCCATGACCCCTGTGTGTCTCTTATGTGTCCCCCCTATGTCCCTAGTGTGTCCCCCTGTGTCCCCTGTGTGTCCCTTGTGTCCCCTTGTGTCCCCTGTGTGCCTCCCTGTATCCCTTGTGTGTCC
>NW_020885076.1:65475-65974 GCF_003945725.1 Corapipo altera | reverse complement strand
GGCAGCCCAGACCCCCTGGCATTACCCTGTGCCAGGCCAGCCCCCTGAGCCCTGTTCCCTGTCCTGAGCCTTGTTTCCTGTTCCCTGTGCTGAGCCCTGTTCCCTGTGCTGAGCCCTCTTCCCTCTGCTGTTCCCTGTTCCCTGTGCTGAGCCCTGTTCCCTGTGCTGAGCCCTGTTCCCTTTGCTGAGCCCTCTTCCCTCTGCTGTTCCCTGTTCCCTTTGCTGAGCCCTGTTCCCTCTGCTGAGCCCTGTTCCCTGTGCTGAGCCCTGTTCCCTGTGCTGATCCCTATTCCCTGTGCTGAGCCCTGTTCCCTTTCCCCCAGGGCCTGGTGTGGGTCAGGACTGTGCCAGGAGCCCACACTGAGCCCTGTTCCCTTTCCTGAGCCCCGTTCCCTTTGCTGAGCCCTATTCCCGTTCCCTGCACTGAGCCCTGTTCCCTTTTTCCCCCAGGACCTGGCATGGGTCAGGACTGTGCCAGGAGCCCACACTGAGCCCTGTT
>NW_020885076.1:60299-65465 GCF_003945725.1 Corapipo altera | reverse complement strand
AGGAGCCCACACTGAGCCCTGTTCCCTTTTTTCCCCAGGGCCTGGCACGGGTCAGGATGGCCAGTGATGCCGTGGGGGTGGTGCTGAGGGAGCTGAAGCAGCAGAGCCCCCTCGGAACCTTCCGGCTGCTCGTGGCCGTGGACGGGGTCAACGCACTGTGGGGCCGCACGACGCTCAGGAAGGAGGACAAGAGCCCTGTAAGGATGGGGCTGGGGGTCTCTGCTGCCCTGCTGACAGGGACAGGGGCAGGGGAGGGGGTTTTGTGCAGCTTCAGCTCATCAGTGATCTCTGGGAGATGCTCACTCCCTGCCAGGCCCATGTTTTTAGGGAAGGACAGTCCCTCCCTGCCAGGCCTGTGTTTTTAGGGAAGGACAGTCCCTCTCTTGCCAGGCCCATGTTTTTAGAGAAGGAAGGTCCCTCCTGAAGGCAGAAGAGCTGGGGGGTGTTGTTAGAGCAGCAAAGGCCTGGGGGGTTCCCTGTGCAGTGATGGCTCAGGCTCGGAGCTGCAAGGACGAGGGAAAAACCTGCCTGAAGGACACTGAGGATCCTCCAGGGAAAACCTGCCTGAAGGACACTGAGGATCCTCCCAGGGAAAAACCTGCCTGAAGGACACTGAGGATCCTCCCAAGCTGACTGGAGGGAGGGGAGGGGGATTCCTGTGTCAGGCAGAAGCTGCTGGCAAAAAAAAAACCCCAAAGCTGATGTGTCAAATGTTCCCCAGGTTTCTCCGGAGGAGCTGACACTTGTGCACAACCTGAGGAAGATGATGATGAACGACTGGGTGAGTTCCAGGCTGGGCCTTTTGGGGTGTCACTCTCAGCCACTAAAGCCACCCCAGGCCCAAAGGCCACAGGTCCTGCAGCCCAGTTGGGTCTCCACCAGTGCTGGTGTCTCATCAGTGCTTCTGGCATCACCCAAAGAGAAGGAGAACAGCTCAAATCCACAGCACTGCCTGATTCCTGTGCCAAATTCCAGTGTGGGACCCCGAGCTGGAGGTGTTTGATAGCCCTTAGGACATCTGGGTTTATGATTTTTTTAACTGATTAGAAGTTTTAATCCCTGAAGGTCAACTCCTCCTCCTGCTTTTTCAGTCCCCTGGATGCTCAGAGCTCCAACAGTTGGGCTTCAGATTTAAAGGTCCTTTTTAAAAAAGCCTTTCAGTTGTTTGCAAACAAAACCATTTACAGGTAAGAGATGTTTAAATGGCAGTGCTGGGAACACAAGCTGTGTGTTCCCTGTGCCCCCATGGAGCTGGAGCAGCAGAGTTAATGTGGTCAGGAGCATTTTAAGTCCATTTTATAGAATTTTGGGATTGATGTTAGATCAAAGAATCACAGAATCCCAGACTGGTTTGGGTTGGAAAGGACCTTAAAGCTCATCCAGTCCCACCCCCTGCCACGGGCAGGGACACCTTCCACTGGCCCAGGTTGCTCCAAGCTCCATCCAGCCTGGCCTTGGGCACTTCCAGGGATCCAGGAGCAGCCACAGCTTCTCTGGGCAACCTGTGCCAGGGCCTCCCCACCCTCACAGCCAAGAATTCCTTCCCAACATCCCCCTTAGTCAGTGGGAAGCCATTCCCTGTGTCCTGTCCCTCCATCCCTTGTCCCCAGTCCCTCTCCAGCTCTCCTGGAGCCCCTTTAGGCCCTGCAAGGGGCTCTCAGCTCTCCCTGGAGCCTTCTCTTCTCCAGGTGAACCCCCCCAGCTCTCCCAGCCTGGCTCCAGAGCAGAGGGGCTCCATCCTGGAACCTCCACGGCCCGCTCTGGACTTGCCCCAGCAGCTTCATCTCCCGAGAAGGAGGTTCCTGGTGGGTTGATTGTGAAGCAGAGCCGTGCTTGCAGCTCTCAGGGTTTGTTTCTGCCCTGCCTTTCAGAGTGGAGGGGCTGTTGTGACCACCCTCAGCCAGACGGGCTCGCTCTTCAAACCCAGCTCTGCCTACCTGCCCCAGGAGCTGCTGGGCAAGGTGAGTCCCGGGGCCTCCTTTGGGGTTGCTTTGGTTTTATTTTTTCCTCTTGGCTTCGGGAAACAAAACCCCTGGTTGGGGGCCCAGGTTCTGTTCAGGGGGACAGACTGTGCTGTGTGGAGGGACAGCTCCAACCCCTGCTCTCTCAGGACCCAGGGAAGGGCTGGAGCTGTGTCAGGGCAGGCTCAGGTTGGATCTCAAGGAAAGGTTCTTCCCCCAGAGGGTGGTGGGCACTGACCAGGCTCCCCAGGGCAGTGGGCACAGCACCAAGGCTGCCAGAGCTCCAGGAGGGTTTGGACAATGCTCTGAGGGACAGGGTGGGATTGTTGGGATATCCTGGACTGGATGATCCTTGTGGTTCCCTTCCCTCAGGATATTCCACGACTGAACTCTGCTAAAGGTTCACATCAGCTACAAAAACAACTGCTGGATGTGTTTTCTTCTTTCTCCTCCATCTTTCAGCTAAATTTGTAAAAATAAGTATTTTGGAAGTAGTACAGAGTCAGTAGAAAGCTTGAAGTGTTCAACAGCCCTCTTTGTTAGAAAGCTGGTCAGTGAATTTTCAGAAATGTGAAAATATCCATTTATTTCTCATAGTGAATGAATTGTATTAAACCAAATAGGTATTATTAAGCAGAATTGTTCAGATCTAAGATAAAACCTGTACTACCATAAAATGACATATCCTGTTTAGCTTCCTTACACCAACTAATTCCTGAGCTACAGGTCCTTCAGAACTTTCTGGTGGGCTGACTGGAGGAGAAAGTCCAGCATCTCCTCTGCCTCCTCCGAGGGCTGCTGTGCTTGGGTTGTTGCCATGGAAATACGACATCTTCGACTTTCTTTTGGTCCTTTCCCAGGCAGGGGATAAAATTAAGCACCTGTTGGAAGGAGAATTCCTCATGGACATTATCAAGTCACTCAGATACAATTGCATAAGTGACTGGAAAGTGCTTCTCCTCTGTGTTCAGAGTTACTCACAACTGCACTGCAGGATTGTAACAACCCCTGTTTCTTTATTCACCTTGGAGGGGAAACATCCTTAAATTAAGGCATGTTTTTCCACACCTTAGCAAATAAAAGGCTGCAGGAAAGTTCCTTCTCAAAGCTCCAGCTCTGCCTGCACTGGGTTGAGCAGAATCACCCCCCTGTTTAGGGGGCTGTTTGTGGACATACATCTATCCAGGTTGTGTCCAGCTGTTACTCACCCAGCCTTCCCTCCCTTCCCCCTTCCCTAGGAGGGGTTTGACGCCCTGGACCCCTTCGTGCCCATCCTGGTGCCCAACTACAGCCCCCGGGAGTTCGAGAGCTGCTACGGGTACTACCTGGAGCGCAAGTGGCTGCAGCACGAGCAAGGTCGGTGCCCCCGGGGCTCTGCCCGCCCTCTCTCAGTCTCTCCCAATCTCTCTAAATCTCCCTTTCTCTTCCTCTCTCCCCCAGCTCGCACGGAGGACGGGAAGGCGGAGCTGCAGTTCCTGAGCGGCTCCAACCCGCGGCAGCTGGACCGGCTGGCGGGGCCCCTGTAGGGCAGGAATGGGGCTGGGACCCTTCCCCTGCCCCCAGCACCGCGGGCTGGGGGGCTGCTCCCTGCTCCGCGGGGGAAATCTCCCCTCCCGGTAATTACTGTGCAAATTTGGTATTAAACAACGGCCTTTCCCAAGAGGATTTTACACGTTCCACGTTCTGCCACACCGAACTGGGGCGTCTGACACCCGACTGGAATTCTGGTTAGCACGTTAAATGTACACGGGGGCGTTCCAGGCAAACCGAGCCCGGAGGGAACGAAGCACACGCGTGGAATAAATCAGCCCGCACAGGCGTGGGGAGGGCAAGGTTTTGCCGATCCCCAAAGTTTATCCCGTAAAGGAGCAACCGCGATTTTCGTTTCCTCAACGGGTTGTTATTTCAGCTCGTTCTCAGCCCGGGAGCGCGCGGGGAAGGAATGTCACGGGGAATTCTGAACCCACCGGTGGTTGTTCGCAGCCAGGGGGGACATCCCAGGGAATGTCACGGGGAATTCTGAACCACCGGTGGTTGTTCGCAGTCGGGCAGCTGTTTCCCTTCCTGGTGTCCTCTCCCAGGGAATTCTGAATTACCGCCGGTTGTTTGCAGTCGTGCGGTTGTTTCCCTTCCCGGTGTCCCCTCCCGGAGATGTCACGGGGAATTCTGAACCACCGGTGGTTGTTCGCAGCCAGGGGGGCACATCCCAGGGAATGTCACGGGGAATTCTGAATCACCGATGGCTGTGATTCAGAATTCCCTGGGAGGGGGAACATCGGGCAGTTGTTTCCCTTCCCAGTGCCCCCTCCCAGGGAATTCTGAATAACCGATGGTTGTTCGCAGTCATGCGGTTGTTTCTCTTCCCGGTGTCCGCTCCCAGGGATGTCACCGGGAATTCCCAATCACCGATGGTTGTTCGCAGCCAGGGGGGCACATCGGGCGGTTGTTTCCGTTCCCGGTGTCCGCTCCCAGGGATGTCACTGGGAATTCCGAATCACCGCCGGCTGTTGGTGGTCGGGCAGCAGTTCCCGCTGACAGTCGGGCGGTTGTTTTCCTTCCCGGTGTCCGCTCCCTGGGAATTCCGAATCACCGCCGGCTGTTGGCGGTCGGGCAGCAGTTCCCGCTGACAGTCGGGCGCTGTTTTCCCCCGCCGGTGTCCCCTCCCCGTCCGGGGCGGTGCCGCTGACGCTCCCGGTCCGCGCCGTCGCTCGGTGCGATGCCGGGGGAGGCGGTGACGCTGCAGCTCGGGCACTACTCGGGCTGTGTGGGCGCGCACTGGTGGGGGCTGCAGGTACCGGGGGGGGCCGCGGGTGCCGGGGGGGTACTCGCGGGGCTCTCTCCGACCCGTTCCCTCGCTTTTTCCCGGTTTTCCCCCCTTAGGCCGCCGCGCTGCGCGGCCCCACCGAGCCCGCCGAGCTCCGCGCGTCCGCGCTGCTCCGCCCCGGGCGGGGGCCCGGCGGCACCGAGACCCCCTCGCCGCGGCTCGTGGCGCTGGAGCTGAAAGGTACCGGGGGTGGGCGGGGGTCTGGCAGCCCCTCCGTGCCCGGGCATCGCCGTGCCGGGGGCGGCATCACCGTCCCCGGGGTGGCATCACTGTGCCCGGCAATCACCGTGCCCGGGGCGGCATCACTGTGCCCGGGGTGGCATCACTGTGCCCGGGGTGGCATCACTGTGCCCGGGGCACTGTCACTGTGCCCGGGGCGGT
>NW_020885076.1:57917-60289 GCF_003945725.1 Corapipo altera | reverse complement strand
CCGGGGCGGTGTCACCGTGCCCGGGGCGGTGTCACCGTGCCCGGGGCAGTGTCACCGTGCCCGGGGCGGTGTCACTGTGCCCGGGGCGGTGTCACTGTGCCCGGGGCGGTGTCACCGTGCCCGGGGCAGTGTCACTGTGCCCGGGGCAGTATCACCGTGCCCGGGGCGGTGTCACCGTGCCCGGGCATCACCGTGCCCGCGCTCTCCTCTTGCAGGCGGCGTGGGCGCGCTGACACTCGACGGGGTGAGCGCGGAGGCTCCGGTGCCCTGGTGAGTGCGGGGCGGGCCGGGCCGTGGGTGATGCGGGCGGGCCGGGGGTGATGCGGGGATGATGCGGAGCCGCCGGAGCTGCCGCCGCTTTGTGTCGCAGGGACGGGGCCGTGGCCGATTACCGGGACGCGCCGCGGGACAGCGGGAACCGGGACAGCGGGAACCGCGCGGTGAGAGCGGGTCCCGCATCGCTCCCTGCGCCGGGGAGGGACGAGGAGAAGCGCCCGTAACCCCCCCGTGCCGGGTTTTTGTCCCGCATCGCTCCCTGCCCCGGGGAAGGGTGATGGGAATTGCCCTGTAACGCCCCGTGCCGGGTTTTTGTCCCGCAGGGAGACGCTGCCTGTGACGGGAAGGGGGGTCCCGGCGCTGCGGTGCCAGGTGGGTGCCCGGGGGGTGGGTTTGGGTTTAGATTTGGGTCAGAGGGTCCCAGAAGGTCCCCTGTGCCAGGGGGCTGCTGTGGGACGCCCTGACAGCGATGAGGAGAAGGGAAGCAGTGGGATAAGATGGCTTTGCTTGCACACGGGTGGGTGAGGGCACAGCAAAAAAACCTCCACAAAACCTGACTTCTCTCTCGAGGGGAGGCTCAGAGCTGAAAGGACCTTTGCTCTTCCCAGCAGGAGCAGCTCCCACAGGGTCCCAGGACCCCCCCTCGGTGAGGCTCTGGTCCGATTACCTCAACGTGCCCCTGCACCCCCGGAGTGTCCACGTGATCCGGCAGTACCTGCACGATGGGTACGGCCCAGCTCTGCCTCGGGAACCTCTTGTCCAGAACAGCAGCCGAGTTGTGCCTTCAAGGAGGAACTCAGAGGGCTTGGAAATAAGCTCTTTCCCACCCGTTTCTTCCCACAGAGATTGTGGTTGTCTGGAAGCCTTTGCACAAGGGGAAAGTCTCCTGCAGGATCCCGCCTGCGTGGAGGAGCTGGAGGATCGGCTGCACTTCTTTGTGGAGGAGTGTGATTACCTGCAGGTTCACAACCCAGGACAAGCTCCCTTTGCTTTTGAGAAGCCTCCTGCTCAAGATGAGGTGGTATCTGAGGTGCTGCCCTCGTTCCACACAGGGGTTCCAGGTCCTCTGTGACCTCCACAACGGGTTCTCAGGGGTTGGTGCCAAGGTGACAGAGCTGCTCCACGACGAGTACTCAGGGAAGGGAATCCTCTCCTGGGGCCTCACCCCGGCCACGAGTGACGTGGGGGTAAGTAAACCCCAAACCCTGGGGAGAACCAAACCTGGGTGGTGCTGCCACGCCCAGCCTGGGGCTCATCTGCACCTTTAACATTCCAAAGGTTGGGTTGTTTTTCCCCCCTCCCAGGATCCCCAGAGCAGTTTTTACAGGCTGCTGAACACGGCCCTTGGCATCGTCCACCTCTCCCAGCACAGCTCCCTCTTCTGCCCTCTGTCCCTCAGTGGGAGTTTGGGAATCAGGCCACGGCCTCCTGTGACATTTCCCTACATAAAATACGATGTAAGTCCTGCTCTTGCAGCTTCATCCCCTTGAAGTGTTTCCTGCAGCCCTCTGCTTTTAGTGGTGCTTTTCCATGGTGCTGTTGTGCTCAGCAGAGACTCTTTCCTGCCTTTTCACTGGGACTTGGCTTCCAACTTGTCATTTCCACAGCTTTTTTCCTACTTTTGAAAACATTACCACGCTTCCTTGGCTGCTGTGCTTTGTCAGTGTGTTGGCACTGAAAAAAAGGCTTTACTGCACCATTCTCCATGCCTGGAGTAACTCCAGGAGTTACTGGAGCCCCAGGAAGCTGCTGACAAGAAAACTGGCACCATTTGTTTGGTGGCACCGTTAGTATTTGTTAGGAAAGAGCTGACCTGGAATTACTGCTAAAACACTGGCTGCTTATCCCAAACCTGGAATAATTCTTACACACGGGCTGCTTATCCCAAACCTGGAATTACTGTTAAACACTACTTATCCAAACCCTAAAATCACTGTTACCCATTGGCTGCTTATCCCAAACCTGGACTGTTACACTGACTCCTTATCCCAAACCTGGAATAACTGTTACACTGACTCCTTATCCCAAACCTGGAATAACTGTTACACTGACTCCTTATCCCAAACCTGGAATAACTGTTACACAGACTCCTTATC
>NW_020885076.1:43796-57907 GCF_003945725.1 Corapipo altera | reverse complement strand
GACTCCTTATCCCAAACCTGGAATAACTGTTACACAGACTCCTTATCCCAAGCCTGGAATAACTGTTACAGACTCCTTATCCCGACCCTGAAATAACCATTAACCACTTTTTTCAAGGGCACAATTAATTTAAATACACCAAACTGGGTTAAGGAACTGGTGACTGGGACTTGTCCTGTGACTCTTCCCCTTTTTCTCCTCCCAGGCATCCCTGAACTACCACAGCAGTGCAGTTCTGGCAGCAGCACTCGACACCCTCACGGTTCCCTACCGGCTCTGGTCGTCCCAGGGCTCCATGGTGCACTTTGCTGACTCCCTCACCTTCTCTGGGAGGAAGGTGAGGACACCAAAAGCAGCCACCCCTGACCCCTCCAGCTCTGCTGCAGGCAGGGGATGCTGTTCTGCACTTCCAGGAGTGTGTTCCAGGCTGTTTTCCCCCTGATCCAGGTTGTGGCTGCGTGGGCGTCTCTCCCCTTCCCTGCCTTTGCCGGCTCCTCGCTCCCAGAGATTTTAAGTGCCCACCAGCAGGACGTGCCCTGGAAGCTCCTCCTGTCCTCCTGGAGGGAGCAAAAGGTCAGCTGCTGTTTTGCTCAGTCTGTTGTGCTCCGAGGAGTTTGCAAAGAAAGGCCCAGCAGGTAAATCAGCCTCTGAACTGCACCTCTGCCCTCGGAACTGCAGTGATTCCTCCCAGGAGTCATCCCAAACCCTCCCTTCAGAGAGGAGCTGGATGGAGGAGCAGTCTAGTGACTGAGCCAGTTTAATTTTAGAGCAAAAACAGCTAAAAAGCAGCTGTGTCAGTGGTGTTTTCAGCCTGGAAAGCCCTGATTTGGTTTCCTTTGCAGCAGCTCCCTGGGACAGCAGCCCCGGACGCCCCTGCAGGGCTGTGAGAGCCCCGAGGAGATGCTCCAGCACTACCTCCACACCCACTTCCCAGGCTCCTTCAGGTGGGTACAGGCAGGGGGGGTTGGTTTAGACCAGGGAACAGTTTTGAGGGCGTTTTGGGGTAACTTTATTCCCCTGTTCCCCCCCAGCACAGCCCACGTGCTCCAGCAGCCCTGCGACACCCGACCTCCCTTCCCCCAGTTCTTCTCTCCTCTCCTGACCAGACAAGGCTTCCTCCAGGACAAAGCTCTGGGTCACTCCTTGGCAGGGCCCAACAGAGGTAAAAAAACCCACTAAAACAACCCCAACCCCACCCCACCCTGGAGGGTTTGCAGGGCTCGAGTTACGAGTGTCCAGCGGCTCTTTACGCCGAAGTGAAGGGGAACGGGGCCAGGCCTCAGATTTTGGGGGCTGTTTAACCCCAGCTGTTGGTCTGACCCCCCAGCAGTGCAGAGCATCCCCGTGCTGGCAGCCCTGCAGGCCTCCCCTGTCCTGCACCAGCTGCTCTCGGGCCTCTGGCGGGACCTGCGGGCGTGGAACGTGCGGCGCTGGAGCAGCTTCTTCACGGCCGGGCTGGAACACGACGACTTCCAGCAGGCCCTGGAGGAGCTGAAGACTCTGTCCCAGTGCTATGAAATGGGGTTTGGGGGGGATGGCTCCGAGGATGAGGCGGATTCAGACTAACACACCTTTATTCCCAGGGATAGAGGCAGTGGGAGCCTCTTTAAGGTCACTTTGGGAATAAAGGGAATGGCTTTGGGGATGGTCCAGCTGCTGCTTCCTTCTCATTTCACCAAAATCCCCTAACAAAGGCTGGCTTAAATTCTCCAGCTACTCACAGCTGTGTTGTAGAGGAGGAAAGCTGCTTTTGGGGGGCTGTTTTTGTATGTTTGGTTGGTTGGTTTTTTTTATACCTGTGCAAAGTGGATTTGCTCTGCCCCGTTCAAATAAACCCACACAATAAATAAGAGAGCTCAGACTGTAACTTTCTCACATACAATCAACACAAGGGGAGAACTTAGAAAAAGTCCTGTGTTCTTTCCACGAGAAAACTGACATCTTAGGGTACAATATTTACACGTTCTGGTCCAAAGCTGCTGGGCCCAACCTTCCCCTCCAGGCCAGGTGAGTGTCCCCGAGCCCCAGCTCTGCTGTTTCTCTGCTGAAGCTCCCCAGGGAGGTTCTGGAGAACATCCTCACCCTGACACCTTGCTTGGTGCCTCCAGTTTGGTACAGGCTGGCAGTGCAGCTCATCAGAAGTGGAGCAGGAAAGTGAACAAAAACCCGGGAAGGTGCTGTCATAATACCTGTGCAAACATTTTCCCACAGCACCTGTCTAGCAGCAAACTGGCAAAAAACAAACAAACTTCTTCTGGGGCAGGTCAGTAGTTTATCACCTCAGTCATCAGGTTCTTCCTCAGAGAGCAGGAGATCTTTATCTGACAGCTGGTCTGTGTTGCTGGTACTTGTTGCATCCTCCTCATCCTCGGAGCTCCCGTCGCAGGACGTGTGGAAGAGCCTCATCAGCTCCCTGAACCTGTGGGACACCTGAGGAACAAGGGGAATCCAACGTGAGCAGTGGCCAGAAAGGTGTCAGGGAACTGAAATCCTGTATTGCAAAGCTTGGGGTGTTTTGTAATGTATTAAAAAATATATATAAATACCACAGAGACATTTCATACAAGGTTCGGTATGAAAGATAAATGCAAGAGCAGCAGGTTGTTGTTCTCTCTGGAAGAACAGTTACATTCTGCTGATTTGCAGGTAAAATCTGGCGGTTTGGGAAGATTCAGAGACAAAACCAGGCAGATTCTTTATGTAGGAGGAGGAGGCTGAAGACCTGAGCAGCAGTCACTGAAACAACCCTGGTCCCAAACGTGAGGCTCAAACATCTCAGGATTTCTGGCTCCAGGGTTTGTTTTGAGTTTTTTTTTTTAATTTGCAGCTGGGATGATTTTTCATCAAATTTAAGTTTGGAAGGCTTTACATATGAACAGCACCCTCCCCCCACCTTTCCTTCCTTTCCAGCCCCTTCCCCATCCCCTGGGAGATCTCCCAGCCAAGCCCTCACCTCACTCGCTGTCTTGTTGCCCAGTTTCTGGGAGATGGCATGGAAGGTGTCCAGGTGGGCTCCTTTCTCCTGGCAGGTGGTGAGGATGACCCTGTCAGCCTCCCTGCAAAACAAGCAGCTGTAAAACAGCCCAAAAAACCAGCCATAGAATTCCAGCTCCCCCTTCCCCACACGAAGCCTGTTCCCAGTTCAGGAGAACAATTCCCTGGGTGAGGGATCCCTTCACCCCTCCTGCCACCTCCCCTCACAGGACCCATCTCTAAGCAGAGCTGCCTTTAGGATTTTTGTGTTTTCAGCTGTTTTAAGTTGTTTTCTGAAGGAGAAAAAAAGATCCTTTCCCAGGCTGAAGTGCTCCAATAACAGAGGAGGACCGAGCTCTGATGGACTGTGGTCGAGGGAAACGAGGCAGGAACATTGAACAAGAGGGGGCAGGACACAGCAGAAAATGGGAATACAACAGGAAAGGAAAGGATGCTCTGCAATGTGAGAGCTGAAGGCAGGAAGGGCAGGGCAGGCAGAAGTACCTGGTCCAGAGCACGACCTTCTCCCCGGTGGAGCTGACCTTGCTGTTCTTGGCACACACGGTGGCCTCGGTGACCTTCTGCTGCTGCTCCTCCAGGGCTGGAACCACCCTGGGCTCCGGCTGCTCGGGATGCTGATGCCCCTGGAGGCAGCTGTTTGCCCTGCCCTCCGTTCTGCCCTCGGGGGGAATGTCCCCAGGGCAGGCTGTGCCAGCTGCCCCCACGCCGCACCGACCGGCTTTGCCACCCGCCGGCATCCAGCCCTGCCTGGCTTCAGCTCTGCCCTCCAGAGGCAAAGGTGGCCCCTCAAGTCCTTCCCCAGCTGGTTGTGAGGCAGGGCCAGGCCCCCTAAGGCTCTCTGGCCCCTGGTTCTGCCCTGGGCTCTGGCATTGGTAGGACTGAGGTCCTGGTGGCACCGTGGCTGCAGCAGAGGGAGGAGGCAGCAGCAGATCCCTGCCTGGCCCCAGGGAACCATCCCCATCCCCTCCAGGCTGCTGGGTCAGTCCCTCACTCCCCACAGTGTCTTTGGTTTCTTGAGGTAGTTTCAGAGCAGCTTTTGGCAGCTGGGTCCATCTGGGGCCGGTGGCAGCAGAGTCTCTGTCCTGGGCACCTTCCACCCCAGCACTGGCACCTTCTGCCACCTGAGCACCAGGAGGGGCAGATCTGTCACCAGCTCCGTGTCTGCTGGAGGCAACTCTTCCTTCCAGGGGAGATCCTGAGGAGAAACCCAAACGAGGTGAGATAAAAATGTCAGCAAGAAAAAAAACTCCTGCAGGCTTTGATCCCTTGGCTTTTAAAGAGGTTTTTATTTTAGAGCCTAAGGCTGCAAATGAGAACAGTTTGGGAGCAGCTCTGTTATTTGTTATTCTACCTGTGCCTCAAAGACCATCCACAGTCAATGTTCTTCACCACTGTGAGTTACCACAACTGTGGGAAGTGATGGAGACACAAAAACCTCGAGTGCCCTGCCCAGAGCAAAACCCTGCAGGGAAAGAGCAGCCCTTGGCACCCGGGTTACAAACCCAGCCACGAGGCTGCACCACGTTTAAACCAACATTTCAACCTGCATTTCACTTTGTGCTGCCCCCAACAGCAGCACAAACTCGGATCTGGCACCTGGGGGAGGAAAAGATCCCCCTCGAGCTGTTTATCTTTATAAATTTATCAAGTAATTATGGATAAATATGTATTTAATATATATTTAATCTAAATGTAATATATAGATTTAATATATAGATTTAATATATATTTATATTAAATTATTATTTTAATAATATTTATATATTTAATATATATTTATATATTTCTATATATTAAAAAAATCTATTTAAATATATATAAATATATTTTCTTCAGTACCAGACTGAGGGAAAAACAAGCACCACAATTTAAAGGGCAGATTTAGAGAGGGTGGGTTTGAATTGCTGTGCTCAGATGGAAACTGGGAAAGAACCAGTGCCATGGACTGGCAGTACTGGGGGCTGGACTGGTACCCTGGCAAGAGGAGCTGAACTGGACCAACTCTTATGAAAAGGGGGAATATTCCCCAGGCAGGGAAGGTTTTGTTGGAGGGAATGCTCAGCAGTACACAAGAGTAAAAAAACCACAAGAGTAAAAAAAAAATGAAATAAGATGATCAGAGATTCTCATTATTCCCAATAAATGTGCACTGGAGAGCCCTAAACCTGGGTGAGGGGAGAGTCCCAACACCTGGCTGAGCACAAGGCTGGCACCCACCTGCAGACACAGAGTCCACCTTCCTGGGAGCAGGTCTGGTTCTGCCCTGGACATCCTCCCCCTCGTCCCTGTTCTCCAGGATTTCTTCTGCAGGTTCCCTGGACATCCCAGAATCCTTCCCTTCCGCCTGAGGACTCGACTCCTGCTGGGCCAGGCTCGCACTCAGCTCTTGAGAATCCTTATTTTTATAAAACTTGCTGTCACACACCTGCAGACCAACCCAGAGGCACAGTCACACCCGTGGCCTGTCCATCCCAACCTCTGCTTCCCAAGAATTCCTGGCCCTGCCCAGGGCTTCACTTTGGCACTGTGTTTGTTGTTGTTGTTGTTATTATTATTATTATTATTGTTATTAGCAGGCACAGGTTTTCACACAGTGGCCACACCAGCAACTTCCACTCAAAAAGCTTGTTCTTAACCCAAAAGAACATCAAAAATGACATCATTTGGCACAGCAAGGAGGGGCAGCAGGGAAGTGAGGAGGAGAGAGGTGGGAGAAGGCTGGGCAGAGCTCCAGGGAGGGAGACACTGCTGGGCACCTCGGGATTGACTTCCTTCCTCGTGTCATTATTTGGGATCATCCCTGACCTGCCCACTGACCTTGCTGCTACAGTGGCTGCAGCTCCTCCTCTTGCTTTTCTTGAGCTTGGGGTCACTGCTCCCCTCGTGGCAGGAACAGGGACACTCCTTCATCCCCTCCACCCACTCGACCTCCTGGAACAGACACACGGACACTGAAGGGATGCTGCTGCTGGCAAGCAAAGCACACCAGGAGCACTCCAGCCCCCTTGGGAGGCTCTTGTCACACCCCCCAGTCTCTCCCCGTGGCCATTCCCCAGCTCAGAGCCCGCAGTGAGGCCCCCCAGCCCCACCTTGTCGTTGTGTTGTCCCCCCATCTCCTTCCTCTTCTTGCTCCTCGTGGCCCCATGGATCTTGGGTGGCTCGTCCTCCTCCTCCACATCTGGCAAGGAAACCTCTTCAAACCCATCAAACTGCAACAAAACAAACACACATCACTGCTCCCAGCCTTGTTTTTCCTGGACACAAATCCTGTCCAAAGATCTGAAGAGTTCCCTTCTAACTCTTCTCTCCCACCCCAACGCTTCCCCCTCCCTGGAGCTGCAGCCCCTGCTTGAGTTCTCCCAGTTCAAACCCGTCTCCCACCTCTGCTTTTACCCTTTCTGGCCTTAGAAAAGATTGCTGCACCTCGTATTCCTTCTCCTCTGTCCAGTTGATCTCCTCAAAGTCTCCCATCCTGCTGGCCGAGGGCCGGAGGTGGTCGAAGAAGACAGAGAACTCGTCCTGCAGGTGGTCGTGGCCCTTCAGCAGCTGCCACATTTGGGTCTTCAGCTGGAGGAGAGAAACCCAGAGGAAATGAGTCTCGTTCCATGTCATCACCTTGCCCTCTGAAGGATTCTCAAAGCAAGTGGAGCATCAAAGGCTCGTTAAACCTCCAACGTGGATGTCTGTGCTTGCACTGCGACTGCTTCCTGAGTATTCTGAGGTCATTCCACACCCAGCCAGCAAATCAGCATGGAATTGCCCCTCCAGAATTCCAGGCAGACTCTGGAGGAGGCACCAAGCTAAAAATCTCACCTGCAAGGTGACAAAGGTGAGGTGGGAGGGAGGAGACAGGCAGGGCATCAACTGGGCAGCCCCTTGAAGAGGCAGCTCCAGTTCTCCTGGAATCCAAGGCCAGGGTGGATTGGTCCAGTGGAAGGTGTCCTTTCCCAGGGCAGGGGGTGGAACAGGAGGAGTTTTAAGGTGCCTCCCAACCCAACCCATTCTATGGTTCTGTGGACTGAGCTGTGCCCCCAAACTGCTGCCCAGGAGCAGGACAGGGAGCCAGGCTGGAATCACCCTCAGGGCTCTGGCAGAAAGGGGACACCTGGTTACCTCTGCAATCTCCTGGGGCAGGCAGTCTGCACAGCTCTGCAGGACCTTGATGATCTTCTGGTGGTGGGCAGGGTTCTCAGCGAAGCAGATCTCCAGCTGCCGGAGGAACTTGCGGCTCTTCTCGAAGGCTTGCTGCTCCTCAAACTGCACAAACCAAACCCAGTCACCCTCACGGCCAACAACACGCTCCCAAACACCTCGAGCTGCCTTAAACGAGCCATAAAATCCCTGTCCTGCTCTTTGTTTCCATGGGGGGGACTCTGAGGAGGAGAAACGCTTTGTGTGATCAATGTTACACCAGCTATGAAGTTCTGCTTCAACCACCTGCACACAAAACAGGGAATGGACATTCTCAGAGAGAATGGAAGAGGTGAAACCCTCTATTTGATCAGTGCAAGGCTGACCTGGAGGCCAGGGAACCATGGTTTGCTGGGTCTGCACGTTGTCCCTGATGGAACCGGGAAAGGCTCCCCCAGTCACCCCGAGCAGGAGATTCACAACCCACACCAAACCCCCCAGTTCTGACTAAGAAACCAGCCAGTGATTTCCCAGCCCCTTGCCCTGGGAAGAACTCTTTATCCTTTCACTCCCACAGCCATTCAGGTTGTTTAAACTCTGGCCTCCTCCTCTCCTTCCCACCTACCAGCCCACACTCCAAGGCTTGCTCTGGCAAGAGGAAGGCAGCAAAGTCTGTGAGCAGCTGGGGCCAGTCATGCAGCAGCTTCTGCAGGGTGGAGTAGAGATCCACAGCTGTCCTCTTGTCTGTGCTGATCTCAAACTCGTAGATGACACGGAGAAAGTCTTCGTATTTGCCCGGGATGTGCTGCAGCGTCTCACGGACCTGGAAGGAGCAACAGGACTCAGTGACATCCAGGAAGGAAACAAGTTAATCATGGAATACCTCGTGCTGGAAGGGATCAGCTCATTTCACCTCTCTACCACGGGCAGGGACACCTCCCATTACATCAGGCTGCTCCAACCTGGCCTTGGACACTTCCAGGGATGGACAATTGGACAATTCCTTGGACAATTCCAGCCACAGCTTCTCTGGGCAACCTGTGCCAGGGCCTGCCCACCCTCACAGGGAAGGATTCCTTCCTAAATTCCTGTACCCTGGTAATCTTTGATCTCCTCCTACCCAGAATTCACACAGTGTTTCCAGATTTGTTGAGCCAACTCTTCCTTAAGGATAAACCTGAACTGCTCCCAGGAGAGGGGAACCCAACTGGGGGGACCATGGAGCTCCCAAGTTCAGAGGGGTCTGGTGCTGTGGAGCCCCCTGAGCACCCCCAGCCCTCAAATCCTTCACTCCCACCTCCCCCACACAGGACAGAAAGCAAGAAAACCCACAGGTCAGGAGAGAGAGAGTTTGGGAAGTGAAGGGCCACACATGGGGGGTGTGAGGAGAAACAACCCCACCCCAGTGCTCCCAGTTGGACCTGGCAGAGCTGGGGCTCAGTTCTGTGCCAGGGCACCCCCAGTGCCCCTTACCCTGGTCAGGTAGGCCTGGGCAAAGGCCAGGTCCTTCTGCTCCCTCAGGGGATCCCTCTCCAGGATGTCCTCATCATAGAGCAGCAGCAGCTTCGAGGTGTCTTTGCTGGCCCGGGCCCGGCCCCGCTTGTTCCTGGTCCTGTGGGAGCTCCTGCCCTTCCCAGGGGCCTTCAGGTTCTCTCCTGGGAGGGAGCACAGGGTGAGTTGGTGGCACACGGGGCAACATTCCAACAGAAAGGCAGCTTCCAGAGCCAGTGGTGAGTCCCTGTCCCCCCTGGAAGTGCAGGAGCAACACAATTCCCAGGAGTCAGGCTGGCCAAAACCTCAAACTGCCCCTTTGTTTTCACAGCATCTGACAGGAGAAACCTCTGGATACATCCACGAGCTGTTCCTCAGCTCCAACCTGCCAAAAACCACCAGAGTCCTGCACTCCAGGGCAGAGTAATTGTGGAGGGGGACAGAGACACAACGAGAGCATCAGAGCTGGCTGTTCACTCTGCAAATGACTCTTTTAGCTCATTATTTACACAACAGAGCTAAAATCACACACAGTAAGGAAGAAAACAGGGTACTGAGAGGTGCTACATCAAGATTTTTATGGCTTTAGCCTCGGGAATCTGTTGGTTTAATGGGCTGAGATCCAACTCCTCAAGTTCATCTCCCACTCTGCTGGACTCTGTTGAGCTGTTGTTTTGTTTCATTTCTTTTTCCCCATCACACAAAACTGAGCTCAGCAAAGGTTTGGCTGTTTAATGCTGTTCTTACAACTGGGTATAGGAGCTGACACAAAACCCCAGATCTGCCTGCAGGTTTTTGAGGCACAAACACTTTCAAATGGACTGAAGGCCCCCGGCTCACACCTGCCAGGATTTCTGTGGGCCCTGATTTCACAGGGTTGGGACTGAGTCATGAAATTGCAGTTCCAGGTTAAAAGCAGCACAGAGCACAGACACACTCAGTGAAATCAAACCAGGCAGGGTTTAATTTCATTGAAAGCTCCTGCTTTCCATGCAGGAGCAGCTCCATTTCCCCACTCCCCGTGTCCCAGCAAACCCCCAGCCCTCACCTGCTGGAATCCTGTGGGTCTCCACCTGGGGGGAAGCTGCCTTTGCCAGCGTGAAGGCAGATTTGGGCTCCTCTGAGGTATCTCCACACGTTTCATCGTCTTTCTGTAAACTCTCTATCCCTTCCCCTTCCTCCTCCTCCTCTTCCTCAGGCTCAGAGTTCTCCTCCTGGGAATTCTCCTCTTCAGAATCCCCCTCCTGGCTCAAACGTCTCTCTGTTGCGAGCCAAGTGAGTTTTTCCATGGTCTCCTTAGAAAGCAATGACAGAAGAACATCACATTGTTTAATTTTACTGTTTCTTTAAATATCCTTCAGCAACCCCCTCCCTGCACCACAATTCCAAGAGCCAACTTCACAGCCCAGCATCTGCCCAAAATTCCACGAAGGAACAGAATTCAAAACCCTCCAGAGCCGCCTGGGTTTTTTTTTTTACTGTGAAAAATTAAAATTTGAGACTCTGCCATTCAGCAGGTCAGGCCTTGAGTTAGAGGTGGGATTCCACAAGGATCAATCTTGGCTCTTACAGGCCTGCTGGAACTGTGACCTGGAAAATAAACTGTCACTCGAAGCACTTCTTGTTAAAGAGCAGCCTCGCTGAGGAGTTTAAATCTATGTATTTTCAGTACCCTCCCTCAGCTTTGGACTTGAAATCTGCTCAGGAAAACGTGGTGTCCAATTCCTCTGTGAACAGCACAATGCCAAGGCATCTGTCTGTCTGTCTGTCTATTTTTTTATTTATTTCCCTCTGAAGTGTTACAGTTTAGCAGGAAAACAGGTCCCTTTCCCAAAGCTTCCCCCCATCCCTGGTGGAAGGTACTGGGAAGGGAGGGTGGCTTAGGGTCCTAGGGGTGTGTGGAGGCTGTTATTAGTTAGTTAATTAATTATTTTATCTATCTGTCTGTCTATCTGTCTATTTTTTTATTTATTTCCCTCCTGAAGTGTTACAGTTTAGCAGGAACATGGGCCCCTTCTCCAAAGCTTCCCCATCCCTGGTAGAATGTACCAGGGGGGGTTCTTGGGGCCTGGGGGTTTGTGGTGGCTGTTATTAGTTAATTAATTAATTATTTTATGTGTCTATCTATCTATCTATCTATCTTTTTATTTATTTCCCTCCTGAAGTGAAAACAGGCCCCTTTCCCAAAGCTTCCCCCCATCCCTGGTGGAAGGTACCGGGAAGGGGAGGGTGGCTTTGGAACCTGGGGGTTTGTGGTGGCTGTTATTAGTTAATTAATTAATTATTTTATCTATCTGTCTATTTTTTTATTTATTTCCCTCTGAAGTGTTACAGTTCAGCACAAAACAGGCTCCTTTCCCAAAGCTTCCCCCCATCCCTGGCAGAAGGTACCGGGAAGGGAGGGTGGCTTTGGGGCCTGGGGGTTTGTGGTGGCTGTTATCAATCAATGAACTAATTAATCAATTTACTTATACATGTATTTTTTTTCAGTCCACCTTTCCAGCTGAACTCCCACTGTGTTCCGCCCTGACCCCATGGGGTGTTTTGGGACACCCACGGTTCCACCAGAGAGCCTTTTAAATTAAAAGTTTTGGTTTTACCTGGAGCTCCGGCACTGACAGAACAGACTCTTCTGAGGCCGACGACATCTCCTCGTCCTCATCCTGGGTGAAATCATCGAAGTCATCCTCCTCCTCCTCCTCCTGCCCTTCCCTGTCCCCCGCGGCCTCGGGGCCCGCCGGGGTGCCCACGGACTGGCCGTCGATGCTGGACGAGTCCTCGGGCCGGCCCAGGGGGCTGCTGAACTCGGCCTCACCCTCTGGGGGGTTCGGGGGGTTCCCGGGGGACTCGCCGCTCCCCGGGGGCCCCGGAGCCGCTGCCTCGCTCTGCTGCTCCCCCCGGGGAGGCGACTGCAGGGCCCTGGCTTCCTCCTCCCCCTTCTCCTCGCCCGCCGCGCGTTCCCGTTCCTTCCTCGCACACGCGGCCTCCACGTTCAGCTCCTGGCCGAGGCCCAGCAGGAATTCCTCCTTCACCTCGACGTCCCTCTTCTGCCCCGGGCTGACCTCCCCGGGAGCACCACCGGGCTCTTCGGGCTCGGTTTTCGCCGCCTCACCCGGATCTTCCAGGCGAGGCAGCAGCTCCACGGGCAGCGGCTCCGCGGAGCTCCCGTCCCCTTCTGCCGCTGCCCAGCACTCGCCCTCGCTCCCCTTGTCCTGGGCAGGGGCAGGATTGGTGCCACGTTCCTCCTCGGGGGACAGGGAGGAGCGGGGAACGCAGAGCTCCGGGGGTTCTGCTTGAGGCTCTCCCGTGGGATACGCGCGGCCGCCGCCGCTCCCGGCGGGGACCAGGGTCAGCTGCTCCTCGCCCTCGCCCGGTGCTGCGGAGAGACCCACGGGGCTCGGGGACACGATCAGGGACGGGATGGACGAGGTCACCAGGGGCTGGTTCAAGGGGCACGGGAACGGGGACGGGTTCACCAGCAGGGTGGTGACCGGGATGGCCTGCGGGCCCCGGCCCACGGCGGTGCCGAGGGGCTGGATCACGTTGCAGCCGTTGCCGATGTTGAGAACCTTCACCGTGGTGGCGGGGACGGTCAGGATGACGGGGGACGGCTGGATCAGAGGGGAGGGTTTGATCAGCGGGGCGGGTTTGGTCCCTTTTTTCCTCTGGTAGCCCCTGCGCACGCACGGCCTGCGGGATTTGGTCCCGGCCAGCGCCGGGAGCATCAGCTTGGGCTGGAGAGCGACGGGCTCTGAGGACACCAGAGCCGGTGGCACGGCAGCTGAGAAGGTTTGTCTGGAGTCTGGGGGCGCGGTGGGGAGAACATTCTGGAATTCCAGGCCGTCCCCACCTCCCACCACCGCCGGGACGTTGAGGGGCTGCACTCCCGGCACCGCCGGGACAACCGGCACCGGCCGAGGAACCTGGAGCAGAACTTTGCTGGGAGGAGCCTCCGACTGGGACAACTTCACACCCTTCTGGATGCTGACGGCGTTGGAGCTGGGCTGCAGCCCGGGGTTGGGGCGGATCAGGACGGGCTTCAGGGCCGAGGACCTCTGCCTCCTCCACGCCCGCCGCGAGAACCGGTTGGCCAAGGGCTTCAGGGTCAGGACGAGCCCCTTGGGCATGAGCAGAGGGTATTTCTCATCGTGCTCTGCGTCTGAAGTTTCCTTTCCTGCCCCCAAAAACACGGGCTCTGCAGCAGGTGAACCCGGCGTCTCCTTGGCATCTTCTGCCAGCTGCTTCAGCTCCTCCTGGATGGAGGGCAAGCTCGCCTGAGGGAGCAAGGATTTATTAGGATTTGTTATTTATGGGCTGTTCCCGTATTCCCACCTTCCCACAGCACCACAGAAGGGGACAGAGAGCAACTTGCTTTTGCAAGTGGGTTTTTATTTACTTCATACTACTCTGTATTGCTTAATATTGCTTTAAATTCATGAGCCTTTAAAAGACTCTGAGATCCTGAGAGAAACCACCAAATTATTGAGGGATCCTGAGAGAAACCACCAAATTATTGAGGGATCCTGAGAGAAACAACCAAATTATTGAGGGATCCTGAGAGAAATAACAATAAATTGCTTCATAAAGTGTGCTTTAGTAAACGTGGGATTTTTGTGGGAAGGAAAATTCCCCCTGGAGCAGTGGGTGGTCAGGAGAACTGGATTTTATGGCATCTGAGTCCTGTTCCTTCCCCAGAGACTGCCTGTCCTCCTCCAGGCCTCCAACTCCTCGGAGGAAACCCAAGGGAAAGACCCTCAAGGAAAACGCACAAGAGAAAGGAAAACCCACAAGAAATCCAAGGAAAACCCCCAAGAAAACCAAGGAAAACCCGCAGGAAATCCAAGGAAAACCAAGGAAAACCCACAGGAAATCAACCCAACAGCGATGCAGAACAGGAAGGGGATGAAGAAGCACCTTCAGCCAGAAGGGCAGGCGATGCTCTTCCCTCTCCACGGGCGGTTTCCACTCGTGGGGCTGGATTTCCTCGCAGCACTTCACCAGGACAGGCAACTGCTTTGTCTTCTTGTAGTACTGTGAGGAGACAGGAGAGAATTCCAGAGAATTCCAGACAATTCCACCCGTCCAGGGTGGGGTGGGGGAGAGAGAGACTGTGCAATGAAGTGATTCTCATCACTGCTTTAACAAGGTTCTACCCACAGAAACATTAAAAACCAACCCCCGAGGCTGAAGCAGAGCTCTCTGCCACCCCGGCTGCCCTCGGAGGAAGCAGGAGGTTGTAGATGATGTCCAGGAAAACTTGTTTTAAGTGTTTCTGGTCCTTACTCTCTCTCCAG
The DNA here is from genome assembly GCF_003945725.1 of Corapipo altera. NCBI lineage: Eukaryota > Metazoa > Chordata > Aves > Passeriformes > Pipridae > Corapipo > Corapipo altera. The sequence goes on along the minus strand of NW_020885076.1, from coordinate 43,997 downwards.
CAGCGGGACGGGATTGTTGCCCTGCTGGACCTTCACCTGCAGGCAGCACTTTTGTGCTACTCAGAAGTTTGTACTTATTACACTTTTGCTCCTCAAAAGGTTGTACTTATTACACTTGTGCTCCTCAAAAGGTTGTATTTATTACACTTGTGCTCCTCAAAAGGTTGTATTTATTACACTTGTGCTCCTCAAAAGGTTGTA
>NW_020885076.1:43391-43786 GCF_003945725.1 Corapipo altera | reverse complement strand
CCTCAAAAGGTTGTATTTATTACACTTGTGCTCCTCAAAAGGTTGTACTTATTACACTTGTGCTCCTCAAAAGGTTGTACTTATTACACTTGTGCTCCTCAAAAGGTTGTACTTATTACACTTGTGCTCCTCAAAAGGTTGTATTTATTACACTTTTGCTACTCTAAAGGTTGTATTTATTACACTTTTGCTACTCTAAAGGTTATATTTATTACACTTGTGCTCCTCAAAAGCCTGTATTTATTACATTTTGCTACTCTAAAGCTTGTATTTATTACACTTGTGCTCCTCAAAGTTGTATTTATTACACTTGTGCTCCTCAAAGTTGTATTTATCACACTTGTGCTCCTCAAAGTTGTATTTATCACACTTGTGCTCCTCAAAGTTGTATTTAT
>NW_020885076.1:39821-43381 GCF_003945725.1 Corapipo altera | reverse complement strand
CTCAAAGTTGTATTTATCACACTTGTGCTCCTCAAAGTTGTATTTATTACACTTGTGCTCCTCAAAGTTGTATTTATCACACTTGTGCTCCTCAAAAGGTTGTATTTGTTACACTTTTCTGCTACTCAAAAGCTTGTATTTATTACACTTGTGCTACTCTTGTATTTATTACACCTTTGCTCCTCAAAAAGTTGTATTTATTACACTTTTGCTCCTCAAAAGGTTGGATTTATTACACTTTTGCTCCTCAAAAGCTTATATTTATTACACCTTTGCTCCTCAAAGGTTGTATTTATTACACTTGTGCTACTCAAAAGGTTCTATTTATTACACTTTTGCTCCTCTAAAGGTTGTATTTATTACACTTTTGCTCCTCAAACATTGTATTTATTACACTTTTGCTCCTCTAAAGGTTGTATTTATTACACTTGTGCTACTCAGAAGGTTGTATTTATTACACCTTTGCTCCTCAAAACCTGTATTTTTTACACCTCTGCTCCTCAAAAGGTTGTATTTATTACACTTCTGCTACTTTAAAGGTTGTATTTATTCCCCCTTTGCTCCTCAAAAGGTTGTATTTATTGCACCTTTGGTACTCTAAAGGCTGTATTTATTACACTTTTGCTATTCTAAAGGCTGTATTTATTACACTTTTGCTATTCTAAAGGCTGTATTTATTACACTTTTGTTACTCTAAAGCTTGTATTTATTACACTTTTGCTACTCTAAAGCTTGTATTTATTACACTTTTGCCCCTCAAAAAGTTGTATTTGTAACACTTTTGTGCTACTCTAAAGGTTGTATTTATTACATTTTGCTCCTCAAAAGCTTGTATTTATTACACTTGTGCTACTCCAAAGTTATATTTATTACACCTTTGCTCCTCAAAAGGTTGTATTTATTAGACTCGTGCTACTCTAAATGTTGTATTTATTACACTTGTGCTCCTCAAAAGCTTATATTTATTGCACTTTTGCTACTTTAAGGTTGTATTTATTACACCTTTGCTCCTCAAAAGGTTGTATTCATTACACTTGTGCTCCTCTAAAGGTTGTATTTATTACATTTTGCTACTCAAAAGCTTGTATTTATTACACTTGTGCTACTCAAAAGCTCACATTTATTACACCTTTGCTCCTCAAAAAGTTGTATTTATTACACCTTTGCTACTCTAAAGGTTGCATTTATGATTTTTCACCAGCATTACTTAGAGAACAGTGGCACCAGGACCGTGCTGGGCTCTGAAGAGTCAAACCAACAACCAAAGCACTTTCAAAGCCCAGGGGACAAAATCTGCTGGAATAAACCCTCTCTGCTAACGAGGGGGTGACATTTTCTCCTAAGTGCCAGCCAAAAGGAGGCCCCTGGAGGAACCATCCCCTCCCTCCTGGTGTGCCCAGGCTGGAACACCCCCTTACCCTGATGATGTTGTCGGGGGCCCGGTTCATGTTGAGGTTCTTGATCCTCACCGTCAGCTGGTGGGCGGTTTTGGTGGGCAGGAGGTATTTGCTGATCAGGGGCTTGGGGAAGTCGGTGCCCTCGAAATGTTTCAGCCCCAGAGCCAACAAACTGGGCAGGGGGAAAGAAGGAGGGTAGAGGGTAAGAAGCCTTCCAGCCGCTTCCCCAAAACCTGCCTCCCCCAGAAATGCTCCTTCCCAAACGTCTGGAGTGGGAATTCCACCCCAGCACCTACTTGTCCTCTGCCTTGGTGAAGACAATCTTGTCCCGGGGGGGGTTTGCTCTCAGGGAACAGATTGGCAGCAGCTCTGGGTACATGAAGACTTTCCTGGTGGCGAAAATCCAGGCCACTTGCTTTGGCAAACAGGAAAATTCACTGGCTGGGGGGAAGAATCAACAAGTAAGGACACAAAAAGGACGTGGACAAACGTTTTACCACCACTGACTTCCTGCAGACACCGTTTCTTTTACTGCCTCCACTGCAAAAAGAGTCTTTCTGCCTGGTTTGTAGTGTTCTTAGTTTTCCCTTCTGAGTTTACACCAGCAAAAGGTAAAATTCCTTTACCTTTCCATCTTTTTTCCATCTTTTCTTTTGCTTTATGTATATATAATATCTATCTATCTATATCTATCTATATCTATATCTATCTATATCTATCTATATCTATATCTATCTATATCTATATCTATCTATATCTATATCTATCTATATCTATCTATATCTATCTATATCTATCTATATATTTATACATATATCAATATATCTATCTATCTATATCTATCTATCTATATCTATTTATATCTATATCTATATCTATCTATATCTATCCATCTATATCTATATCTATATCTATCTATATCTATATCTATCTATATCTACCTATCTCTATCTCTATCTATATATCATCATCTCTATCTATCTATCATCTCTATCTATCTATCATCTCTATCTATCTATCATCTCTATCTATCTATCATCTCTACCTATATATCATCTCTACCTATATATTTATATATAGAGATATATTATATATATAATGAAAAAGCTCTTGGAAGTACTTCCAATGAGTTCCCTCTCTAAAGCAGCAGCAAAATCCCAAACCAAATGTTTGAAGCAGCCTGGAAGCCGGTTTTTTTTCCCCCCAAGGAAAGGAGTATTTCCTTGATGTGTGTTGACCAACACGTCTGGAACAATTAATTCCAGTTTCACTGCCCCCTTGATGGACTTTTGCAGCTCCAAATATCATCTGCAGGACAATAAGTGGCTGGATTATGATGTTAAATAAAAGTCAGCAGGTTGTTTAATGTGCTTTATTCTGTTGCAAGATTAGGAAGCAAACAAGGAGCCGAGGGGGTGGTTTTATCTAAAAATACGTCACAAAAAAAAAAATTAATTAATTCTTAGAATGCTGGAATGGTTTGGGATGGAAGGGACCTTGTAGCTCATCTGTGGCAGAGACAGGGACACCTTCCACTATTCCAGGCTGCTCCAACCTGGCCTTGGACACTTCCAGGGATCCAGGGGCAGCCAGAGCTTCTCTGGGCATCCTGTGCCAGGGCCTGCCCACCCTCCCAGGGAAGGGTTTCTATCCCAAATCCAACCCAAACCATCCATCTCCTGGTTTGGGAGTCCCTCCCTGGGGGCACCACCCCCCGAGTATTCCCAGGACCCCAGGGCTGAGCTGGGGAGGGAACTGGGAGTACTGGGACTGGGGGGGTCAACACTGGAGCTGCTGCTGGGAAAAGGGCCCAGCACTGACAGTCTGGAGGGAAGTGGGACTTGGGAAGTTCCCACAACACACGGAATAACCTCCCTGGAAACCCTTCCCCCCTGCCCTCCCCTCACGTACCATTGTTCTTCTTCACAGCCTTCCTGGGGCTCCAGTCCACGGGCACCTGGGCATGGAAATCCTCCACCAGCCTCAGGGCTCCCTGCAGGTTGCAGGGCTGGAACACGGTCTGGAATTTGGGATGGAGCGACAGGCGGAGCAGGGTCGAGCTCCGGGCGAAGTTCCCCAGCTCACTCTGAGGGGTCAGACAGACAGACAGGTGAGAGGACACACAGACAGACAGGTGAGGGGACACACAGACAGACAGGTGAG
>NW_020885076.1:39555-39811 GCF_003945725.1 Corapipo altera | reverse complement strand
CAGGTGAGGGGACACACAGACAGACAGGTGAGGGGACACACAGACAGGCCAGAGGACACACAGACAGACAGGCCAGAGGACACACAGACAGACAGGTGAGAGGACACACAGACAGACAGGCGAAAGGACACACAGACAGACAGGGCAGAGGACACACAGACGGGGCAGAGGACACACAGACGGGGCAGAGGACACACAGACGGGGCAGAGGACACACAGACAGACAGGTGAGAGGACACACAGACAGGTGAGGGGA